>NC_133480.1:10082807-10096305 GCF_025370935.1 Choristoneura fumiferana
TTTTCTATGGTTTGCAGGATGCCGGAGGCGATAGCGACGCGCGATGCGATGGCCAAATGCTTGTACGGCGCGCTCTTCGACTGGATCGTGATGCAAGTCAACCACGCGTTGCTCTCCAAAAAGACACCCTAAGGGAGCACCAGGGACACAGCATTGGTGACATATTTTTTTATTGATGTTCATAAACGGCTTGCATGCAATTTTCTCACTTGTTGCTTAGTACAGTGGGTTCCTAACTTAATATGTATCCAGTTTTTTTTCGTACTAGTTGTAGTTGTATGTTTGTGCACCGACTGTACTATCATCACCAATAAATTCGGATACGACACTTAAACATAAATTAAAAAAAAATAATGAATATTATTTTTATTATTGGTCGCAAACATAGTGTATGAGAGGAAACTTATGCCCAGCAGTGGGACGTATACAAGCCGAGTTGATGACGATTACAATTTAAATTCCAGGCGTCCTTGACATTTTCGGTTTCGAGGACTTCGGTCCCAGCAACAGTTTCGAGCAACTCTGCATCAATTACGCCAATGAGCACCTCCAGTATTACTTCAACCAGCACGTGTTCAAGTACGAACAGGAGGAGTACCGGAGGGAGGGCATCCGGTGGACGGATATAGGCTTCTCGGACAATACGGGGTGCTTGCAGCTGATAGAGGGGAAACCCGGGGGGCTGTTGTGCGTGTTGGATGATCAGTGCAAGTAAGTGAACTTCTTGTAAAATCAAGTTTTCCTTTATTTTGTTATTGAGATCATTGCTTGTAATTAAATCCTATATTATAAATATGAAAGTTTGTGAGTATGTGTGTTACACCTTCGCGCCAAAACAGCTGGACGGATTGGGATGAAATTTGGTATGTAGATTCAGGAGTTGCCAAGTACCGTATTGAAAATTTTCTTTGTTTTTTATTTACAAAATAATCTATTTGTTCCAGTTTCCCGTGGGCGACGAATGATACGTTGTTGCAAAAGTTCAACTCTGTACACGAAGAGAACCCGTTTTACGAGAAGCCACAGCGGCGAGAGCCGGCGTTTGTGGTGCGGCACTACGCCGGCAGAGTCAAATACCAGGTTACTCTCCGTTCAACTATTTAAAATAATCGTAAATATACATGATCTTCGGTAGGTCAATACGACCAAAAATTAGGATGGGTCACTTGCAACACATTTTTGCAAATTAACACTCACACAAGCCGCTATTGAGATCTTATTTTTCACTAGGTAATTGGTGTAATTGTCGTGATATTTATTTATTTATTTATTTATTATTATTCAGATAATATATGAAAATAATTTGAGCCAACGACGTGTTAAAGTCAGAAAATCATATTATTATATGTATGGAAACCTCCAACTCTGTGTGCGCCTGAGAATTTCTTCCCCAGTTGTTTGCATTGCGACCAAGTGGGGAATAAATCCCAGTCCGCAGTGAGCACATTGGGATTTTTTCTGCGAACTGGGAGCGTTCGGCTCTCGTTTGGTTCGGTGCTCTGTACTTCTAAACTACATTGATACAGTTGCTTCGAATGTCCACCTTTCGTGAAAACGTTTATACGTTTGGTAACAGGCAACGGCGATGCGCGAGAAGAATTTGGATCTGATGCGGCAGGACATAGTGAGCGTGCTGAAGAACTCGTCATTGGCGTTCGTGCGCGAGCTGGTCGGGGTCGACCCGGTCGCCGTCTTCCGCTGGGCCATCGTGAGAGCCTTCTTCAGGTAACTTCACATTGTTGGATATCTTGTTGAACAAATCAGGAAAAAACAAAATTGTCATCAGAGTAAAAGTCGACCTCATATGTCATATGTTAATGTTTCCAGCTCAGTCTGTAGCGAAGTTGCCTGCTCAAGAAATGGGTTATGAGTACCGTAATCAGTTTATCAATTCAAGCAAGCCGCGTTCCTGTATGATAAGCAACGTTATAATTCCGTAAAATCAAAATGTCATAATTTCGCTGACTACGTTATCGAATGCCGTTAGTTTTTATTTCGCCTGAAAGTAAAAAACGTTCCAATCTATGTAGGTGTAATAAGGGCTTGCAACGGAGATATTTTGTTGTAATTGTAATATAAGTAATATGTTTTTAACGATTTTTATCGAGTAAACAATTAAAGATTTAAATTAATATTTTACATACGTAATTGCTTACATGGTTTTTCCTGTACATAATTATTACCATGTTTTTTGTCCTCAGAGGATACTTCGCATTCCTAGAAGCGGGCAGAAAGCACCGCGTGTTACGAGTAGACGGCGCCTCGCGCGTCCCCGCGCCTCCATCCACGCGCCCAACGACAGCCTCCTCGTGTGAGTACCACCACCAACCACCAGTACCAGCCGCTACCTACCTGCATACAACCCCCATAACGACTAACTGCAACCTGTCCATGTTGATGGTAACATTCTAACTGAGGATAACGAACCGGATTTGTTTGACAACGCATTAGTTTCCGATCGAGGATTAGCATGTGTTATAGAAAAAGGTTCAGGGTTCAGTACCGCCTGTCCCATTTGACACCGTTGAAGTATATTAACTTTATGTATTTCTTTCAATATTACTGCATGCTTTAGATACCTATAATATATCGATATAACCGGGCCCTTTTATGGCTCGTAAGATCGGAAAGATTTGTTTGTACTAGCTCCATAAAATTCGAGCTTTTGTTAAATTTGTAATGTGCGGCGTTGTGATAGTTCAACGACCTTTTTTTTGTCAATGCCTGGGAAATTGATATTTTTATGGTTAATAAGGTTATATGACGTCCTGAGCCCTTACCGTCATAATGCAAAATATTAAATGTTACCGACGTAATTATCAATATTATCATTTATATGTACATGTAAAACTATGTATTTATGTAAGCTTAAGCGAGTAATGTTATGTGACGTAATGAAATGTGTCTTGTTGCTCAGCCAACTGGCGACAGTGTCGTCAATCAATCTAGCAATCAACCGCATTGCGTAAGTGACCGACTGTACGGCATGCTTATACTTGTTATATGTGCACTATAACGCATGACGTCAGTTTATATCTCCGGTATACTTAGTCACACCCCTTAATACTTTTATTCTATATCTAGAGGCTGTGTTTAGATAGTCCCTTTGTAGCGTGACACCAGTATTCTTTGGATTTTGAAGTTTAAAGCTTTGAAGCCGCTTAATAAACGCTTCAATGCATACCTATTTTATTGTTAATCCGCTTTAAACACAGCCTAATGCTCTTTTTATTATCTGTTGGTAACGATAGCTCCCTGACTATAACCTATACGCCACCGTAGATCCTCGTAAGCGATATTGCATCACCACATTTACCGGCACATAGAAATGCATGCGCCATGCAAACTACCCTACTTACACTTTAAATCGATTTGATTTTATTGAATTTAATTTCTTTTACATTAATTTTGTTATTATCATTTCCTTTCTCACCAAACTCACGAAACCAGAACGCCGCATAGAACGCCCGCTAAGAGTCGCGAGGCGCCGTGTCGAACCAACAACGATAGTAAGCGCGCCGACATGCCCGCCTCCGCGCGTCCCGGTGCGAAAGGGACAAAAAATTACAGAATCGCCGAGACTCGCACGCGAAGAGTCGAGCGGGAGCGAGACGAGAGAACGTTTGACGACACCGACGTTATGCAACGGGCCAGCCAGATTGTTATGTACGTGCGATGCTACGACCGATTTTGTATGACATGCTCTCTGTCTGCCTCGCACTTCAGCGATCATCAAACAATGCTCTGATGCGTAGTATCCGTCTTCCAGCTTACATTTCCTATATTTTGTTCAATATCGAGTTCAAATAGAACAATTTGTTTTTCATTCGTTTAATTTAAAATCTGCATGTAAAAGTATACATTTATTACATAAATTTATTGTTGCAGTTCAATAGGTTGGTTATTTGCAATCAATCTCAGTTCAAAGATTTTGTTTGATGAATTCGCAACTATTGGTTGGGGAATCTAGACTTGTTCTGTTTTCCGGTGTTGGCTATGGGTTTTAATTTTCCATGCATTTTGTGTTTCCATGTAATAACTCGTTTTGTATCCAGGGTAACTGTTGGTCATTGATAAATCCTTGTATAAATTGGGAGTCATGAGTAGAATACGTGCGTTTCCAAAGCGTATTACAATCACAATTAAGGTTCTTCAAAAAAACGCCAGAAAGCTGTTCTTCATGCTAATGCTTACCTGTCAGTAAAGTCCGTTTCCCTGCATAGCAGTTAACGGATTGCAGTACGGGAATCAACATATTTTACTTTTAGCTTTACCAGTTGAAACGCTTTCGAAACGCGTCGTATCCTCATGAAAATAAATGTGCAAAAGCTTGTTCGGGGCACAAGTAACTCACCAAGCATGCACGACTCCTCTTCACTAGTTCAATAGTGTGGTTGCGCGCAGGAAGTACAAGTCGTTTAGGCCGCGGGAGCGTGCGAAGAAAGGCCTGAAGAATTTGCAGAGTGTGAAGACGCTGGCGGGGCGGACTGCCGCGCCCGCTGGCAAGAGGAAGCAGCCGCTTACCGTGGCGGCGCAGTTCCAGCACTCCCTCGCTGCGCTTATGGAGACTCTCAACCAAGCTAACCCGTTCTTTATAAGGTAAGCCTGCTCGCGAGAAACGTATAGTAACAAAAAAAATAACAGTGCCGTTTTTATTTCGTAAATATGATATTATAGGATACCACTTGTCGACTAACTTTAAGTGACGGATATCAGTGCTGCCGTCTCTGTTTGTTTTGTCCGAATAAACGAAGACGGCATTACTTTTATCTGACACTTAAAGTAAGCCGACAAGTGGTGAAACAGGGTCTTAGTCTACATCTGTCCGGTACTTTTGAATTAAAATAACTTGATCAATGAATTTGAAAATATCAGCCTTCATCAGTTATAAATGGATAACATCCTGGGTAAAAAAATTTTTTTTTGTTGTCCCCAATATTTGAATCTCACAACAGCCATGTTTATTTTTTTTAACGTCACCTATCTAAGGACACTTGGGTTATCGGGACAATTCTAATGATACCTTAATTGTCTAAATCCGTCCAGCGGTTTGAGAGATATGCGGTAATAAAGAATATTACTTACTTACATACAAGATACGCGCGAAAAACGATACCACTCCTTGCAGTCGGGTTAAAAATACTGTTCGTTTAGTCCGTCAGTTTGACTATCAAAAAATATTGGGCTCTTATTTTCTTTTGTCAATAAAAACTTCATCAATTAAATAAGAAAGAAAGAAAGAAGAAATATTTATTTGGTTTCATCAGTACCACCACCGTGCAGAAAATAAAAGTGATGAATGTATGTATAGCCAGTTCAAGTTCCGCGTGACGTCACGAACTTTGACGCGCTTCAGCTTTGTCATTTTTTAACTGACGGACTAACCCTCTAGTTTCACCATCCGTCGATTAAATTTATTTGACGAATAAATGTGATGCCCTCTCTGTTTGTTTTGTTGGAATAGGAGACGGCATCACATTTATCCGTAAAATAAAATTAATCAATGGGTGGTGAAACAGCCACTAAATAGAATAATAAAGAAAGAACGAAATACATTTATTCACAACACAGCAATAGACAACACTACACAAGACACAACAATATTATTAAGTGCGACAGCATAGATAGGTAGTAAGATCAATGTGTCATTGCTGATGTAAATCGGACACTGGCTCAGCATAATGCTGAGACGTTAAGAACGCCCCAGCGATGATTTTCAGCCAGCACAGCCGGTGAACCTCTGACCGCTATAAAAATATACTACACACTATTAACTATACGTATAAAACTACATCAATTCATAAACTACGAAACATATTTATATTGTGACTTTTTTATATTAAGTTAGTACGTAATACAGGGTACACACTTGCCAAGTATACATCCTTACGCGGCATTAAACGAAACAAATAATTTAAAAATAACCGAAAAAAAAATGCTTTGTGAAATAGTGCTGGAAAGGAGAGGAATTAGGACTTCTGAAATAATCACAAATAGCCTTTTCACTTCTCATGCTCGTAAAGTTCGTGTTTATGCTGTATCTAGGCGACATCAAATTATTTTTTATGCTCTAGTGCATAAAATAAAATCTTCGTCTAATACCAACTCAAGACCAAGTTTTAAATATTTTTTAATTTATATAAAACTAAAAATTAATCAAATCAATCATAATAAATCAGTAAAATTAAAATAATGGAATTATTATAATAATGCATAAAAAATAAAAGGTACATAGAAAGTGAATCATTGTTTCCACTGTTGCTACTTCATTTCCTCGCCATCGAAGTGAAAAGCAGAGTGTAAAACTCTAGCCGTACCGGCTCGGGTGGCTATATGAACGCCTCGGTAAAATAACTCTTTTATGCTCTTGTTGTACAATCTACTATTAAGAGTCCGCAGCAAGCTTGATTCTCCATACAAATCGTAGTTACGTCCTTATTTTAAAATAACAAGTAGCATCATCATGATTTTTTGTAAATACAATGAGATAAGGCATATCTAGGCTGAAATTAGTTTATGACTCTTGAAATGGTATTACAAAGAAAATAGAACGAGTACAAGTTTTGCATTTTAAGAGCCAAAAACCCTGTGCAGTTCGGTTAAATACTACGGCCAAAATATAGTTCAGATTGAAGTCAAAACCTATTTCCGGCATCGACTAAACTATGTAGTTTCATAAGAAAAAGCATTTTTCCGAAATGATTTTGTGGTTTTCAAATGAGAACGAAACTACGAAAATCAGTAAAAAAACTATACATTTTTTATGCGAATCTGCAGCGAATCACTCTAGCGCGGGGAACGGTACGGGGGAGGGCGGTACGCGCCGCCCTTTGTCCTTGGTTTACGCTGGCCCTGCGTGTGCGTGCGTCGCTCGTTAGTAGTGACTCGTCAGCTGTGCGCGAGAGTTACGTAATATTATTTTGGTGAATTCTCTTCGTATCATAAACGCGATCTAACTACTTACGACTTGGACTGATAACGGATTTGATATTTCTTGGTGATACTGGTGGTGTGTGTGCACATACTGTTCGACGACCTTGGCTTTCTTATATGGACTTTGCATTTTTATGTTACAAAAATGGATAAACAGGGTAAGTACCTACCTAGATGCATTTTAGTCAATATTACCAAGTACTTATAAAAAATGGGTCCATATATCGGCTCGCATACTGACAAACGATGATTTGGACAAAAATAATTATGGTTTTACTAGAAAAGAGAAAAGAGTACCTATGCGAACTATGGCGCTCCCATAAAAAATAATTATTAATGTTCTTGTTTCCAGAAGTGAAAAGATCATCGAAGACAAGATTATGGTTATCGGCTCGTAGGAAAAAAAAAGGACCGGCTCGTCATAAAAAAGAAAACATTAATCCTAATAGGTAAGTTATAACTAGGACAGTAGCGTAAGATTTTTCTTCCTTGTCCTCTATTACAAGCTTTTATTTAGTTTCACCTGTCCCGATATTTGTCTGTAATCAAATCTTGCATTCGACCAACTTCTAGCAGTCGGATTGACTTGAAATTTTGCATAATTATGTAAATTGCGTGACAATACAATAATCTGGTAGCTGACATCCTGGTAGTCCGGCCAGAATCGTCTCCGAAGGACGGAACTCTTCAACTGTTACAATGTTATCGACTTGTTTTTGGTATAGGTACAAAATAAATGTAGTTTGGGTAACAATGCTAGTAAAGTCGACAAAAAGTACAGTCAGCAAAAAAGCTTGTATTAAAAATGAATTTTCGTACTCGTACCTTTATTTATTATTTTTGTACGACGTAGGTACACCACACAAACTTGTTATTTCACTTATACAGGTCATAGCACTGTAATAGCACATTGTGTATTAGGGCGGTAAGTAAGGTATTACGAACGAAGTATTACCTCTGGTAGTCTCTGTTATTACTTTGACTAATGGCGACTGACGTCATTTCACTATGTATGTATTTTTTACATGTGCAGTACGCTTGGCACCGGAGAGCATGCCAGTGAGCAGTCTGATAGTGATAACAATACCGATCCTCCGCCTCAATTTCAAAATTTTAGCAGGTTGGTGTTTTTATTATTATTTTTACAAGCTTTTACCTTGCAATAGTTGCAATGTATGTACCTATGAATGTATGTGCAGGTAAAATCTTGCGAGTTGAATTTGACCCACTTCTTCCACATTTGGTACGGAAAAGTAGTTTGGATGAAAATGCAAGTACAGTCAGCAAAAAGCTTGTATTAAAAATGTAGTCGCGCGCACAATATGGCACCGAAAATCGAAACGTATTTTTTGCATAGCGTCACCGGCGTTAGAAGTTTTCTGTAGTAGTGTACGCCTCATAATGCAGTATCAAATATTTTTATTTCACCGTATACTCTGATTTAACCTTGCATGGTAATAAAATAACGTAACTTTTTTTTTCCTTTCAGAAATTTGAGTCCGAGTACTCCGTCCTCGACACCATCATTACAAATTGAACTTGATCATGATAGCAATGAGGAAGTCGTACGTAAAATGACAGGTCGACGAATTTTCAATGTTCAATATTTATTTGAACAAATGAAGGCTGTGGATCATAGTCCATTTAATTGCAGCTTTAAAGATATGGATTTTGTGAAGGAGTCGAGAATCGGATTCCAGTCAACTTTTCTTTTCAAATGCAAAATGTGTGGCAAAAAAGAAGCATTTAATAATGAAAAACTAGAGTCTAAAATTAATAAAAATGTTGTTCAAGCAGTCGTATGTTCGGGTAGTGGCTTTTCCCAATTAGATGAGCTTTGCGCTCATTTAGATATGCCATGTATAGCGGAGAAAACATTTGGGAAAGAGAATTTGTTGCTTGGGGATGTTTTAAAAGATATCTCTTTGAAGAGCATGTTTGAGGCAGGACTCGAAGAAAAACAAATGGCAATTGAAAAAGGAAACGTAGACGCTGATGGCGTTCCCTACATCACAGTAGTAGCGGACGCATCGTGGGGAAAAAGATCATATCGTACCAGCAATTATAATTCATTATCCGGGTAGCGTGCATTATTGGGTATGAACTAAAAGGTTCTCTTTTTAGGAATACGGAATTCTTATTGCTCTGTATGCGCTGTTGCAAGTAATAAAAAATTGAGGTCAAGAAACATAAATGTTTTAAAAACTGGTCTGGTAGCTCCACAGCAATGGAAGCCGACGGTGTAGTAGAAGGTTTTAAATGCAGCATAAATATGCATGGCTTGAAATACACCAAACTTATTGGTGATGGCGATAGCAGTGTCATGAGTGCTTTAAACGAAGCATTGCCATATGGCCACTCCACTGCTATACACAAAATAGAATGCAGTAATCATTTATTACGAAATTATTGCACTAAATTGAGAAATTTGACAAAAAAACTGAAAATAAACAAGGACCTGTCCCTATTATCATGAGGAAATGCCTAAATGATAACATATTGCGACTACGAAAGGCAATTAAAGGAGCAATAGACTTTTCTTCGAAAATGGAAGGGAAAACTTTTACTGAGAAAGTAAATGAATTAAAAAAAAGACCTACGAAACGGGCCTTGCCACGTTTTTGGTGAGCATGCCAACTGCAAAACATATTTTTGTAATGGCCCGAAACCAGGCGAAGAAAACTTCATAGGCCAAATGAAAGATTGTGGCTTGTGGTATGACATATACACCGCTATAAGTCCTATTTTAAACAATGCCGAAAGTCTCCTTATGGGGCAAACAAACAATATTGTTGAGCAGTTTAATGCACTAATCGCAAAATTTATAGGAGGCAAACGAATAAATTACTCCCTTCGTGGATCTTATGAGTCCCGTTGCTACGCAGCTGCTACAAAAAGAAACACCGGGAGTCTTGTAGCAACCATGAGTAAAGTATTAACAAAAAATGAACTGGGGACTTACACGCAGAAGTATGAGAAGAGGCAGGCAGAAAAGGCGAAAAAGAAAATCAAGCCAAGACAAAAAATCAAAACGAAGAAACGTATCGCAGGACCCGATGAACATTACGGTGATATCGAAAAAGAACCAGATATGGAAGTTGAGCACTACGAAAAAAGAAAACAAGCACTCTTAGCAGACTTTTCAAAAAGTAAAATAGAACTTGAAAATATCCAAAAAGATACCGTTGGGCAGGCAACGAACCCTGAATGGATCAAACAACGAAAAATACGCCTTACTGCGTCAGTGTTTGGTCAAATATGTAAGAGAGAAGCTGCCACGTCGTGTAAAAATATTATAAAAACACTCTTATATAGCAATTTTAAAGGTAGCGATGCTACTAGATACGGCAATGAGAATGAGCCCATCGCTTTAAAAGAGACTGAAGCTGCACTAGGAGTGCAAGTATCACCTTGTGGTTATACATCCTCGAGGAACACCAGTATTTAGGCGCGAGTCCCGACGGAGTCATAGACGAAGAAACAATTGTGGAGATCAAATGCCCAGCTTCGGCGGCAAATATGACGCCAACAGAAGCTATTTTAAAGAAAAAAATTACTTTCTGTGTGTTGGACGAAAGTGATCCTCAGAAAATAAAACTGAAGCAAAATCACAACTACTTTTATCAAGTACAAGGTCAGTTAAATATTACAAAAAAAAGATACTGTATCTTCGTGGTGTGGACTCCAAAAGGCATATTATTCGAAAAAATCGAAAAGGATACAGGATTCTGGGAGAGCATATTAAATAAATTGAGAAAATTTTACATGGAATGCATACTACCTGAAATTATAGATCCGCGTCTACCTAGAAAGTTACCGATACGAGAGAGTTCTTAAAATTAAGCGAATTTTCATACTTGTATGTATTAAAAAATAAAACACAATATTGTATGACTTTTTTTATTTTATTCAATACACCCAATCTTCAATGTGTCCAATCAAGTTGATGTTGTAGTCTATAGATATTATACTTTTCACTTCTCATGCTCGTAAAGTTCGTTTTTATGCTGAGATTAAGCGACATAAAATGACTTTTTATGCTCTAGTGCATAAAATAAAATCTTTGTCTAAGACCAAGCTAATCAGGTGTCAACCAGCCACAAACAGAAAGTTTTTAACTTTTTTATTTATTTATATAAAACTAAAAATTAACCAAATCAATCAAAATAAATCAATAAAAAAAATAGAATTATGTATATAGTAATTCATGAAAAATAAAAGAAACATAGTAAGTGAACCATTGTTTCCACTGTTGCTATTTCCTCGAATTAATCGAAGTAAAAAGCAGTGTAAAACTCGAGCATTAAACCCATTTTTCCCTCGACGTGTCTATCCACCCTCGCCGTACCGGAACGAACGTCTTAAAATCGTAAACGTCGTAAAATGGCTCGTTTTATGCTCTTGTTGTACAATCGACTATTTCACTTCTCATGCTCGTAAAGTGCGTGTTCATGCTGCATCTAGGCAACATACAATAACTTTTTATGCTCTAGTGCATAAAGTAGAATCTTCGTCTAAGGTCAAGGCAATCAAGGTGTGAAACCACAAACAAAAGAGTTTCTACATATTTTTTATTTTTTTACACCTAAAAATCAATCAAATCGATGAAAATAAATCAATAAAACTAATATAGTAAAGCATGAAAAATAAAAGGTACAAAATAAGTGAACATTTATTTTTACTATTGCTATTTCATTTCTTCGCAAGCGAAGTGAAAAGCAGAGTGTAAAACTCTAGCATTGAGCCCATTTTCCCCTCGACGTTTCTATCCACCCTCGCCGTGGCTCGGGTGGCTATATGAACGTCTCGGGTAAAATTGCTCGTTTTATGCTTTTGTTGTACAATATACTATTTCATCACACTTGCTCGTAAACAGTGTCGTAAGCTGCAGGCTAACTTGGTTGCAGTCCTTAATAAAACCTAAGGGCCTTTTTTTGGCGTTATGAGTTGTTGCGCGTACTAATACTGCTGCGCGCGCAGGTTCTGCACGACTAGCAGGAGGACCTCGTGCACGCATGTCAGGCACATGCTGCGGGAGGCGGAGGGCGGCTGGTAGCTGGCGCTGCCAAGAACTGCACCAGCGGTATCGGCAATTTTTGTAACAATAATATTTTTCTTTTACACATATACAATTTTACTCGCAATGTGATGAAAACATTGTAAGTCGCACGGGCTACTATAATTATGAACATCGACCTAGTCCTCAGTCTTTGACTTTGAGCTTCTAATACTCTCGTTCGTAATTTCTTATTAACCGCCTTAAGACATAATGTACTATTACGCCACACCTGGCCATAATGTGAGTTTTACCGCCCGCTATGCGTATGGTAAAACCCACTTTCTGGCAAGGTGAAGACGTAAAATTGTGTACTCACCATGGGCAGTAAAAAAGTTTTACAGCGTAATGTGTAGTGTAATGTACATTTACGTTTTTGGAACGCCAAATAATATCCTAGCCGGTAGCTGCCCTCCCGCGCTGTATATATTATAATCTTGGTCTGGAGATGTTCTACTGTTATATTCTACTTAGATACTGCAATAATTTACCATTGTATGAAGATATTTTACTGCAATATGTTACTGTGACATGTCTCTAGCTCCGCCTTCCGCTAGCGCGCTCTCTTGCTTTCTTTCTAGCGCCCTGTCTTACTCTAGGTGAAACAACAACATTTAAAGCGTTAGCGCGTGATCTCAACGCGGAGTTGAGCGCTACTTGCCGGACTCTTAAGCTTTCGCCCAAAGCGTACCTGCTAGTCACTCCTAGGATGGCAGGGGGATATCATTCCAGCACTTAGATGCAAACCTGAAAACTGCCTCGAAACCACCCGCCGTCCTGTGTGGCGGCACAATAGCCTTAAATCTGCGCACAACCTTTTGACCACGTTATTTTTTTCAAAATATATATTTTTGTTTTCAAATCTTTTTTTTTACTCAGGAAAAGTACCAAACTATTGTTATGTGTTTTTTAAAAATTTGGCTCTATCATTAACAAATACAAACATTTCTATTTCTTACCCTCACAGATTGCATAAAATCTAACAGCGACAAAGTACCAAAACGTCTCGATGAGGAAACCGTGCGCGCCAGTCGGTACACGGGCATGCTCGAAACGGTCCGGACCTGCAGGCCGGCTAACAACGTGCGGCCAGTACGAGGAGTTTCATAAGCTCTACCGGATACTGCTTCCCAAGGGCTTGCTGAGCTCGCAGAATGACGTCCGCCATTTTGGCAACGCTGAAACTTGGAGGTAATTACAATAGGTAAAGATTGTACTGGAACAATCAAATCAATCCGTAACAATCTTAAGAAAATTGATATATCCAGATTCGGCCGTACTTGTTTAACGTGCTGACGTTTCGCGATCCCTTCACCATCTCTGTCTACCATAGTCTATATACCGTTTGATAGAACGTTTGTATTCCACAGCGGTTAGACAATAAGGCTTCGATCTCTACTTTGTTGATCATTGCCAATCCGCAATTATGGGTAAAGTTTTTTTGTCTTGTCTTATAAACTGTTATATCCCCGAGTCCACCGCGCCAGCCGTTTTAGCGTGAAGGAGTAA
>NC_133480.1:10098261-10129632 GCF_025370935.1 Choristoneura fumiferana
TTCAAGATTTTATCCCTAGTATCCCTTGGAATATCGGGTCAAAAAGTCATCCTTTTGTTTATTCCAGACGTCCAACTACCTACATACCAAATTTCATGACACATAGCTACGGTTGTCTATTTCGAGATTTTATCCTATCCCGTCGATATCGGGATAAAAGTATCCATATGTTAATCCAGGTTATTAAATAACTTTCGCCAAATTTCATCAAATCCGTCACCGTTTCAAGCTTGAAAATAAACAAACATATCACTTCACTCAAACTTTCACATTTATAATATTAGTGATATGCAGTCACTGCAGGTCACAGGCTATCGGAATGAGCCCAGTGCGGATTGGGAACTACACACACCATCGAATTTCTATTCCTTTGCTTTGCTAGGTAACTTTAAAAGTTATTCGCTCAATTATGTACAGTCGCCATCAGATATTTCGGAGCGACCAAGGTGGTCAAAAACACATGCACATGCACTCTATTTTTTAAATCGAGTTTCATTTTCGATATTTTTGATCACCTTGGCCGTTCCGAAATATCTGATGGCGACTGTACAGCGACGTGAAAATACAATGACTTCATGAACAAGTTAAATAATTTCCTTCAATTTTAATTAGATCTCACAATTGTAATTGCTAAAGTCAAGGCTAAACACTAAAAGTCGCTATTACTCAGTTATTATTTGACTAAATTATAAATTCCTAGGAAATCCTAGGAGAATGTTGGGAATTAGATCAGTAAAATTTTAATGTTTCGGGAGAAACAAGAGTACTAATACTAACAAGCTGCGGAGACTGGTGAATTTGTGACGTTTTCAGTGAATTATTTTAATTAATTTGAGGGTAGGGTGGTCGCGCGTCTGGGCGCCGCCCGCCCGCACCCGCGGCACGTCGCCCGCTGCGTCTCAAAAAGTATTAACTTTTATTTGTGACTTCGTTTCTTGTTTTTAACAACCGTGAAATGTATGAAAAATGCATTGTCTGGGATTTATTTCCCAGTATTAAACACTTTTAGTGCGGATAGCATTGTGGTAGTGACCCTGACTATGATGTTCTGGGTTAGAATTCCAGTAACAGCAGACAGTTGTGTGATGTATATGAACGTTTGTAATCGTGCCATGGATGGATTTTTATTCACTGCCTTTAAGCGGCAATTACATTGAGTCGTTCGCCGCATGCTGCTTGCGGCGACCGCAAAAGTGTAAAGAACACGGTAGACGGCCGCATTCGGCGAGCGACAGCTGCCACCGCCTTAATATGGCCGCCGCAGTAGAAGGACAGACTAATGTAAAGGCGATGGTCGTTCGCCGAAGTAGTTTGAAATAAGTTCGGCGACCGCATTAGGTGAACGACGCAGTGTAATTGCCGCTATAGACACCATAGTACCTACAAGTTTTGCTTAGTTTGGCACTTATAGGTGAAGTGGTGTGTTACCTCGTGACATTGATATGAGTTTGGGACTACGAATAAATAATAAATCAGAAGCGCGAGTAGTGGAAAGTGATCCCTGGACATTTTAATTTTGCATTGTTCCTGCACCACTTCATAACACACGTTGGCATGATAATTTAGAGCTGTTCACAATCAAAAGTGCGAAAAATTGACGTGAGCTCACTAAACTTGCAAAATAAACGTCAGTCAAAATTAAGTGACGCGTATGCGCACCTTAGCGCAGGACACGGTTAGGACACGGTAATGCTTATCTATAGCGCAGTTACAATTCCGACTTATATTTGTTCGTAGGTGTGGGATTGTATTTTTTTTTTACAAACGCAAACGCAACTCTAAAACTGTAAATATTTCAGGATTTATTTCAGAGCCATGGTGTAGAACCTTTAGGTTAGGTTAGATTACTTTTATAAAAATCCTGAATATTTACAGTTTCAGAAATTTCAACAGTTGCGAAATGAAAAGTTGCGAAATTAATCAGGTTTCCAAACGTTAGTTGTGAACTATTTTCTCTAACAAATAATTGCTATAATATTTTTCTTTTCTACACAGAAACAAATGAGTCTCATGGAACATTAAAACCCAGCCACGCATAGCACTCGTACGACAGCAGCAAACGAGTTCCAAATGTAGGCATTCACAACCAGTTTCATTCCTCCAGCTATGGAATAGTATTATTTCAAAATAAATTGAAATATCTTCGGCTTCGTACGATGTGACTAGAAATGCTACTCATTTTTACAGACAGACACCTTGCCAAGAAATGGAAATCAATCATGGTTACGTAATATAATAGTAGATTTTATACTAAACGTTTTAAAGTGGAAATACTCCTATGCAATTCAACTGCGAGAAAATTAAAAAATTAATTATATTATAATAGCACTATTTAACTTACGTATTTATCTCCCTAAAAAAACATGTTTCAAGGCATTAAAGAGCATTTTTTAAACAGTGAAAGTTTTGCCATATGATTAACTTTAATTTAATTAAAAAATTCGGCACTTTTTACGGCCCAGAGATTGACCGTTGTGTTTTATTTCAGCTACACTTAATTTTAGAGCATGTGATGTGAAAAATATTATATTACCTACTAAATCCGTATCTAATACGTGATAAATCTACCTTAGCAACAAACTTCAAAGAATTAATTTTCGGATTTGGGATTTTGAAACATAGTATAACCTAAGATCTCCCATTCTTTTAACATTGTTTTTGAACTTGACTTCAAAACATCAAAAATGAAGTAAAATAAAATAACATTCGTTTGAAATTAGCACGGCGCACGAGAATTAACTTCAACCATTTTCCAGACTCTACATTTTTTTATTTCAGACAATGTAACTAAGAGGTCCATAATTATTAATTTACGAAACTTATTAACTCAGGTACAATAAAGAGTTTATAAAATACTTATACATATAGAAAAAAACTTACCTAAGGTAACTAAAATATAAATTATACTACAATCCGTGAGCTCTTAGAAAAACCTTCGGGTTTCGGGGGAAATCGAAAGGATTCGTCAGGAAAAAATTACAATTGTCTTTTTGACTTAGTAGCAAGCAATGCATCACGCGAAGAGTGCACTCGTTGTGTTTCCATTGATTTATATAGAGTAGTCAAAACCCCCACTTACATATTTATTTATGTAGTTTGTTATTTTTCGGAAATTCATTTCCATGGCGAGTCAACTTAAACAGGGTATTTCTGTAAATAGCCAATCACGGGAAATTGTTTATAATGTATATAAATATTTTGTAAAGAAGCTGAAAGTTTTAAGAAAAGTGTTGATCATAAATATTTTAATAAGGTTCAAGACCGAGTTATAGAAGCAACGGGGATTTCGAAAAGTACATTAAAAAAATATTAAACCGAAAGCAGACCAAAAATAGTTATTTTTAAAAATATTTTTTTTCTTTTCTATTTAGCGTCATGTTTGTCTTGTCTTTGTTCCATTGTTGTTGATTGTGATGTTTTTATGGCGTTAAATAAATGTATTTTCTTTCTTTCTTTCTTTATATTTTTCAGCACGTGGTCTGCCGCCAGCACGATTGAAGATTCATTCTCATTGATCAAAGACTTGTCACATAATCGACAACTATCCATTCTACACTCAAATCGAATCTCAAGCTACACTCATAACCTGAATGATTTCAAAGTAACTTTCAATAAACCTGGCCGCGAAAATACAAGGCCCTCTACATTTGTAACAGTAATTTAGCAAAAGTCAGGGATCCGAAACGAATTGTGGAAGAGTATAAGGCATAAGTTAATTACACTAATGAACAAGGGAAGAAGGTGCGCTCAAAAAAATCCACCCCAAGATCACTCCAAATTCTTTAGTACGACGTTCAGCGCGGTTCATTAGCGCCTAGAGATTCAGGGAGGCTCACATACACGGGAAATTTCCGATACCTAAACATTTCCGGTGACGTATCACATTAAGGTCATGGAACTAATAATAAGAGGAATACAGGTGTTACGATAGCTAAAACCACGAGGGGCCGTATGGTTAAAAATCCATATACATACTTATTTACCCCTTTGCCGTATTATATTTGCCGTATGCTCGTTAAAAATATATAGTTCAGGGAATTCTTGAAGAATCAACGAGATAGTTCAGCTAATACGGCAGCTGTCATTAATAGGTATACTGGGTATACAGCAATATACCAATTTTAGCAGCAAAAAGCAATTTTTCATTTCATTATGAGAAGGTAGGTAATCACATAAATTACTGAGCATGGCAATATAGCAACCAAAATTAAAATTTCTATGAATTCTTCGGCATCCTGTGTACGTCGATTTCAAAAAGTAACATTGTCTCGTAGTTAAAAATATTTGAAAAAGTACCGCGATGCCACAAACATTATAAGTAGAGTCATTCACGATGACGCATGCCGTGGTTCTTATTACAATGACATTAATGTCTAATTTTGACAAAATCGCGTGTCTTCGTGGATGGCACTAGATATAACTACAACTTAACTGTTTCGAGTCACCAACGTCCAACATATTCAACTCCATCGTATACGTTTTAGTACTATTATATATTCTGTGCTACAGGCAAGATTATCAGAATCAAATTATTTATTTCTGAAACATAGGTAAACAAAAGTACAGGTGGAAAAAACAATTAAAATATGTTATCACTATGGTTTGCCTGTTGGTGTACAAATACATATTAGTAATAAGGAATTTTAATAATAGTAATAAAATTTTCAAAATAACAAGCAATCACCATTCAAGAAAAAAACATTCTTTTGAGTAACTTTCTGACGCCATGTAGGACAAGAGAGAGGTACAGAGTAGCTCCTTCATTAGCGACCGGCCGGGGGGGTGTAAACTATATGGACCACACTTTGTGTCGCCTTGAAAGGGCTCTAATCAATTATCAATGTGTCCGGTTTCTGGGATAAAATGGCTTTAAAATTGTCAACTTAATCATTATTATACTTCCTGGCGCAGTTTAAAGAATGAGCGATTGAAATTATGTGTACTATGAGAGTACAAATATAAAATGGTGTGTTAATTTCTAGATACACTTTAGTGATAGAAAATACATTAAATAGTTTTTGTCATGGACATTGCGTGAATGGTACAAATTAAAAATGGTCCATTTATGTATTTCTATGATTTTGGCGTTATTCCTTTTTAGCCCCTGACGCAAAAAGAGGGGTGCTATAAGTTTGACCGCTATGTGTGTCTGTCTGTGGCACCGTAGCTCTTAAACGGGCGGACCGATATGAATGCAGTTTTTTTTATTTGAAAGCAGGGTTTCTAGTGATGTTTCTTAGACATGTGTCATCAAAATCGGTTTAGCCGTTTTAAATATTGAACTTTTGAAAAGATATAGTTCCACTGCTGTTGGCGACCGCGACACGCGACCGTATCCGTCAGTGGCTCATATTAATTTATATTAAGCAGTGGGTCGCGTGACCCGGTCGCGGTCGTGTGTCCCGGTCTCCCTGTCGTGGCTGCCAACATCAGAATGGTACTTTAGACATATTTATATAAAGAGCCATTTCGAGCCATTTTTTAATCTACAGTTGAGTTGAGGCTAAGATTATTACTCCACAAAAAAGATAGACTACCGATGAACGCGTGTTTAACACATGTTAATCCATGGAAAGCTATCGTTTTACTCATATTTGCATCGTTTTAATGCAATCCGTTAAAAGACACGTCGGTAATAAATATACATTGATATCTATGTACTAGACTGCATGTTTCTTACATCAAAACGGCGCACAAAAACAGTTCACAGCGCGGTTTTGTGAACAGTTCACTATTGGCTCTGTGCACGACATCTGCGCCACCTAGCGTCCGCAACTTTTATGGCGCTGATGCTCTGACGTTTTGAAATTTCATCGCGACATTGTGACCAAAATCAAACCTACTTATAACGTATTAATTTTTAATACAAAATTACTGTGATACCGTGATTTGGGTGGACAAAAGGTTGTAAATTCATTTTTGGTCATTAAAATTAAATGAGGTAAGTAAAATTTATCCAAAAAGTGTGTTTTATTTTCGTTATGTCAGGGTTTTTTTACTTCATGTTTAGTTGTACTTTTACTGTAAAACGAAAAGATAAAGCTATCTTATTGGTTTCTTTGAATAAAAGTAAAATTATATAATTGTTCTCATATCGCTAGTTATAAATTAAATATCGTTTTCAAATCAAAATAATCATTTTGAAGACCGGTTTTGTGAGTATTAATCAATATAAAATTTCAACCACAAACCGTTTCATAAGGAAAATTGTTGCTGGACATGTCCGAGATGTAGAGGAATTAAGAAAAAAAACAGGGACAGTGTTAAATAATTCAAGCTCGCATCATAACACAAACATCTATTACTAAAATTAGGTAAGTAGTTAAAGTCTATACAAATTGCTTTGTTAATGACAGATTCATATGAGTATGACAGATGACAGAGCCAGAACTATTTCTACTTTTGGCCACCATGAGCGCTGCGATAGATTTCATCACCCCCACCTAGTACTTTGCACCCTCCCAATAGTCTGTTGACGTCCGTAACAGCGGTTGTGTCAAAGTAATATTGATGATTGATGCACCACGCGTTTTGTTCCAAACAGCCAGTCTAGTGCCGTAAGGTACATAGATGTCGATGTAAATATATGTGCAAATGTGAAGGAACAAAATACTTAATTAATTTCAATATCACCTGCAATTATAAGTCTAATTTCGTGACTTCTTCTTCTTCACATAACATACAGCATACCTATTTGCTTTTGAACTCATTTTAATTAAACACTGTTAAGCTAAGGAGTTGAATTTGTTCCGCAAAATAATATTAATTATAAACATCTGATCTGACACCTGCTCCAATTTACTTCTGTAAAGTTATGTAATTACGTTATATTGACTTCTTACTCGTAGCCGCGTTATTCATTTTGTAGCATTATTTTGTACCTATTAACTTTGTAAAAACTTTCCAATGTGCATAGGAAATTTATTTACTATTAAAGAATAGTTTTTATTTTAATCTCGATGTAATTAATCTCGATGTAAATACTTGTTATCATCACCTTTTACTAAGACATTACACCGGTTGATGTTTGAAATAAACTTTGCAATAAAGACATTTGAAAGCTTTCATTACAATTTAGTAGACATTCGTAAAGAGTTCCTATTGCGTCTAATAAATATAAAGTATATAATCATATATTATCATAATTTCATATAGCCATATTCTCATAATTTCAATTGCTCGGCTTTGTCAGGTTTAAATAAGTCCATTTTAGACTTCATAAAATACTTCAGCCTTTAGTTTACATATACCGAATTACTACTCTCAATATTAAATTACACTCACGATCTTGTCTCTGCACTCTTTGAAAGTTTCTTTCTAACTCTAACTGATCAGCGATTGACCTCTATCTCACCTGTTGGTAAGCTCAGATAAGCCCAAAGATTTAGCGCACTAGTTCAGTGACAGTCTAAAAACCACACACTGCGCTGTTCATGGATTTTTTTACAATAACTTGCAAACCAAAATGCTCCGTCTTTTTTAAATATCCGGCTCTTTGTCAGCAATTTTGAAATTTCTTATTGGTAACCATCCTACGTAGACGTATTAATATTGGTAAAAGTGAGGCAAGTTTGTCATAGCTGCTTTCCCCGGCTGTCTCGTCTCTCACATTATTAACGGGAGCACGTATAACCTTCTAATGATACCTTCTTAGACAGAGGGTACCGTTTAACCTTTCAACTTGTAACATAATGGAAAGGCAGCTAGTAGCTACTAATAACGTGTTGCCTAGCCTGTTAAGGTTATTGTAGAGTGTCATAACAGCACTCTGGGAGTCGGGTAGGGTAGGAAACAGTCGGCAAAGGGCCGTACGGCGAGTAATGCGCCCATCATTCCATGTAAATTGAATCACGTCTCTCATCTGCTCACGTGAGAGTCTCCCCGGTCGCACTCGCGACGCCGTGTTTTATAAAATACCTACACGCTAACTGAATTTTACAATGCTCGGCAGAATTTAATTGAAACATGAGTAAGTGCGTTTAAGCTTCTAATAGACGCACTTTATTTATATGTATGTATGTATGTAAACTCTTTATTGCGCATAAAAATAAAATACAAAGAAAGGAGAGCAAAGGCGAGCTTATCCCTAAAACGGGATCTCTTCCAGCTAACCTAGTTAAGAGAAGACAATTTATTAAGAAGAAGATAAAATTTATTAAGACAATTTATCAAGGAGGAAATTCTTTAATGCTGATATTGTAGTTATTATAACCAACATGGACGGAAGCAAACAAGTTGCACTATGTTTGGTCAGTTACCCTTCCCTTACCTTATCATTCAGGGTTCCGTATAAAAAAAGTAATCCTTAAAGATCACTTCGTTAACTGTGTCTGACAAAACCCTTTTCCTCTGAAACGTTGAGGTATCATCGAGTTGAGATTAATACGAAACACTGAAGCTTAATTGACTTAGAAGCATAAAAAAATGTATTTCTAAGTTTCAGCGAATCAAAAATGCCTTTTTAGTGTATTTCCATAAAAAAACAGTGGAATATCAAATAAAATCACTTAACTATGAAAAATCACTCTTTTACATAGAAACACAATTAAATATATGTACTATGGCCTGCAAAAGTCGATGGACAATTCCAAAACATAATCGTCTGACGCGAGAAACAGCGCCATCTATGTGTTTGAAGTGTATTAGCGGTATTTACTTATTTACTAACTTAGTTAGTTTATTAATATCTCACTAGATGGCGCTGGCGCTGACCTTAAAAAAATATTTTATACTCATGTTAGAAATTTTATATTTCGCTGCCGTAGTAACTAAATTATGTCCCTGCCTGGGTGGGACACCGTGGGATGATACCGCGAATCGCGTAACGACATTTTCTGTCTCTTTCTTACTTATCGTAAGAGAAGGAGAATATTATTATTCGCATTACTATCGTTTCTTGTTCAATTCTTTGGTGTGTGTGAAGTTCCCAATCCACACTGGGCCCGCGTGAGAACTACGGCCCAAGCCCTCTCATTCTGAGAGGAGGCCTGTGACCAGCAGTGGGACGTGTATCTATAGGCTGGGAGGCTGATAATAATGAAATTCTTTATTTATGAAGACCCATGTTGCGAATGAGTGTCAACTTTAGTAATCTCCAAATCTAGCAGTATTATCGCCTGGTGGGATTTGAACTTGTGACATACGAACGAAGAACGAAGTTCATAACCACTTGACCATATTACTGTTATCATAAGCGATGAAAATCGGATCTATATCGGGTCGTCTTAAAATTAATCGGTAAGTCATGCGTGTTTAACGAAACTTAAAGAGGGTAGACTGAAGATCTTCAAACTACCAGGCTAAGTTTTTATTACAAAGGTTTTGCTACTTGTTCAGCTGCTTGCAACATCGTTTGATCGTCTCTTTCAAGTTGAATCTGCTGATTATCGTAATTATTCTTTAAAATGAGTTCTCATCGCAATATTGAGATGGTTAAAAGTTGTGAAATTATTAATTTATATGAAGAAGGAAAAAATATGTCGGAAATTTTTAGAGAAATGTTAATGTGAGTTTTTTTTGGTTACGTTCATCCTACCAACTTCTTCATTAAAATGATATCTACGTTATATTATTTTATGTTTATTTATATTGTTACAGATAAAAACAGTTATATTGTGCAAGACTGGTTTAATCAACACAAAAATAATGTTAAAGTCGTTCCTTGGCCTGCCAGATCACCGGATTTAAATCCCATTGAAAAATTATGAGTTGTTATAACCATGTCCAACGTTGGGATAACAAAAATAAGCGAACTCCGGAAACGTTAGAAGCCCACTGTGTAAAAATAAGGGACAGTATTCGCGGCTCTAATATGTGTGAAAATCTAGTTGCATCGATGCGATTCTTTTTGCAAGCAGTTATCGACAATCATGGTGGTTACAACAGTTATTAAAATAAAATTGATAGTTACGTGTAGACCGGGTTATATACTCAAACAATTATGTTATAATAAAATATATAAGGTGCGGATATTTTCAGGGTATGTAATTAATAACCTAATAATTAATTATACACATAAATTATTTAAGTATAGTGTGGTAATATTTTTTTGCTTCATACAAAAATACCATTCCGTTCAAAAAAATTCATCCTCGCATTAACATTAAATTAACTGTATTTTTTTTAATTTAATTTAATTGAAACCAATTAACGACGATGCAAATAATCGATCCTTAAAATATCCGCATCTGATTTCCTAGCACACTGTATTATATGAACCAAAATATTTATCTTTATTTGTGATCCTGTAGGTATCACTTTGTTATGAAAAGTAATTATTTGATTATTATGAACAAAACTTTTAATTATACCTTGATAGTTTTGTTTACTTATGTGATATAAGTGTGAAAGTTCAATATATGACTGTAATCTTATTATAACTGTCAGTAACACACTACAGTGGATCTACGCCATCAATTATTGATAAGTAAATGTTTAAAACTGGAAAACTTCAATTATTATAGTTTATAACGCGTACGAGTCTTATGATAACCCGGTCTCAGGTATAATTTACTTTCAAATACTATTTTTTTATTGTGGTTCAGCTTCAATCCTCTTTCCAGAATCGGAAATGAATACTTAAGCTAATACCTCAATAAAATGTTAAAATACAACTTTTGATCAGGTGCTAATAAAATAACTGAAAACCTCACACGACACA
Organism: Choristoneura fumiferana; assembly: GCF_025370935.1. Lineage (NCBI taxonomy): Eukaryota > Metazoa > Arthropoda > Insecta > Lepidoptera > Tortricidae > Choristoneura > Choristoneura fumiferana. The sequence continues at coordinate 10,108,922 of NC_133480.1, forward strand.
CAGAAAATATTTTTTCATTTTATTTTAAGTTAGTTGTTGAAACATCCCTAAAACATTTAATTGGCGTATGAATTCGTAATATTTAGACTGGACACAATAAAAAAAGGATTTAAAAACTCAAACACTACCTGATTTAAAACATAGTGTAATCGATTCTACTCTGGATTCTGCGCAAACTACTTTCTGGTTTTCAGTTATTTAATTAATATATAGTATATAATAACTGCGTCAATATTTAATGAATAGAAATATTGTTTTAGGAATAAAAATTTTATGTTTTAAACTTCAAAACGTGTATTATTTCTGTTGCAACGTTATCCTTTTTTCAGTTTTTTTTTTATTTCCATATCAGTTATCTACAAAATTAAAATAGAAACTTATAAATAAAAAATAAGAACAAAAAACAATTCTGATATGTAGGATACGAACTTATGATCATTTACGAGTTTATCTAAGCAGCCGACCAACTCAGCTATCGGCACATTGCTGTTACGGGGATAAAATATCGATCATATCATAATAACTGTTTAACAGCGCCATCTAGTTCATTTCTTGTGAACACCTAACCAAATCGTCAACTCTCGTGTTCAAACGATTATAGAACGTAAGGTGTCCATCCACTTATGCAGGCCATTGTACAATAAATATTACATAACCTAAAGCTGATATTCGTTTAAACAACTAATAACCTTAACTCGAGTCGCACGACTTTCATGATAGCAGTCGACCGCTTATTTGTGATGGAAGTCATAACAACGTTCATGCGATTTTAGTAAGATGTTTCTTACACGCCAAATAAATACTTCATATTTTAAAAGCTTTACTAAGCTTGAGAAAATAATGGTTTGTCTTTTGTTTTGGTCTTTACTGCAAAATTAAAAATAAAAACAATAGCTTGATAAAGTTGCATCATAGAAGAAAAGACTGGTTTTGTTCCCAGGAAGTCTAGGTTGCTGGTAATGAACCTACTCTTTCCTACTCATAAGTAGGAAGGTAGTGTTGTGCCAAACTTCTTATTCTAACTACATAATGTAATTTACATTATTCGTATGGATTTTAACGATTCTCTTTCGAGTTTTTAGTTCCACTGGAGGCGGCCAAAAGGCTGAATTAAAGCTACGGTGGATGTCGAACTGAGTGTGTGTATAAGAACACACGTCTGTATGAGTACCCCTGGAAGTCTCAGGTTCGTGGTATCGCTGCACACCAACTGAACAGCGGCAACAGCTCGCCTGAAGCCTCCCTTCGATGACTAACTGTATTGACGACACCTCAATACCAAAGGCTTACCAACGGGCATTGGCTCGTCACATACTTACTCCTTATTGCTAAGAGTTAGAAAGGGAATAAATCGTGTCAGTGAATGTAAGACCAAGTTTACACCTGGAAACTAATTCCTTTCATTTATTGCAGCACTTAATCGGTCACTCATAACTCATGGTTCCTCGTTCCTCAATGTAATGCTAATCGCATGAAATTAGTTGCTTGGCTGTAAGCATTGGCTGTACAGGCTGTATTCGAAACCGTAGCAATTAATTTTAAAACGCATGAAGGAGTCAAAGCTTGATTAGTCGATTTCACGTTCTTCTAATGGCACCTTTGGCAAGATTCGAACCGTAATATTACCACCAACTAACTTGCTAATCCTGTGACCCAATAGTGGTTGCTGCTGTGTTCCGGCGTGGAGCATAATCCGATGAAATTATTGGCGTATAAGTTACACTCACGGTCGGAATTGTCAAGATAATAGTGTTCATTGATAAGGTTTCACAGGATATTTATTTTATCAAGGAAATTATCTTGATAATTATCAATGATAACTTATAATGACCTTAAGATGACTTATAATAATAATTATCAATTCTTCAAAATTCATTTACTCAAGTTCCTTCGGTAATTGTACTAATTTTCAACACAATTAATCGGTTCTGTAGTTTTGAAACAAGTAGGCTGTAACAGACAGACGTGCAAGTCCTATAAGGGCTCAATTTTTTAGAGTTACCAGCCCTAAAAACACTTAACGAATGAACTGCGGTAACGTATATAAGTATATTTATGACCTTGACTGTACATCATCATCTTGTTGCCATAATGACTTACCTCCCTCTATGTCACTTTGCTTAATGTTCCCTTCCAGACTTCACAATATGTCATCTATCAAAACTAAATAGATTCCAGCTACTGTGGAAAACTACGTCCCTTAGCTCAATCGAGCACTGAACAATGTTAAGAGTACTTGCAAATACTTAAGTAGTGATGTAACAATGTTCGGTGTCCAACATTCGTGAATATGCATGCGAATGTGAATACGAGTATCCAATTTAAATTTTCGCGTATGTAAAATACAGATTTTTTATTCAGCGCCAATAGTACGCTAATACTAAGAAAGCTTAGTGTTTGCATTAACTCTCTCCGAGACATTGTAATTTCACATCTCTCTTCCATCCATCGCATCCCCCCCCCCCTCCGTTGCTTCATCCATCCATCATTGCCTCAATTATTATCGGCTTTCATTTGTATAAATTAGTTTCACTTTTCTTTCAGTGCCAATATTTGCAAAATATTCGTACAATCTATTGAGAGTACGAATATTCGTTACATCACCACAGACATCACTGGAAAATATTTGAAATTGACAAGTGCCTAACGCTGTGCCATATACTAGAGAACGTATTGACTACAGTTAAATTTGCAATGTCCATTAATTTGGTCCTGTTCACGCTAGATTAGTCGAAAGAGACGGATGCTCTAAAGTACAGTGATAAACTTGGCAAGCTAGCACGTCGTAATCGTAACCTACAAGGCATTTCGCTCGCATAGCAAGTAAATCTGCACAAGTTCCATTACATTGCAGCCTTTGCTCGTTATATCTAATTAATTTTCTTGAAGGCTCCGCAATGTAACGCAACTGAATCAAATTGTCACTCATGTATAAAATGTATACTAATTTATAAATTAATGTACGCATAAACGTGCAGCGGAAGTGACTTGAGCTTTTCTCTGATTGAAATTTAGTTATGGCACTACAAGGTGTTAATTAAATAACTAAAAACCTCAGACACCCAATAATATTTTTTAATTTTAATTAATTGATTGAATCTATTTTGAATATCTTTATTATTTAAAAAGATATTGGTGATTTGCTAGTTCAGTAACTCTAAATCTTCTTCTTCTTCTTTAAAAAAATATAATATTTTGCCAGTGTCTAGTAGTACACCGTTGTACGGTAAAAAAAATCTAGAAAACGAATATGAGAGGTAATGGTGGATGAACGATGACAGCGCGAATCAACTCTACATCATTTCTAACTACACTCATGATTTGTATTTGTCAGTTGCGCTTTGACGTTTTTAGAAGAAAATCACACAGTCACAGGAAACCGGCCAGTATTAAGTTATCGAAATAGTATGCAACCTCGCTAAAATATTTAATTGGCGCCTGTTGCAGTCGTAACTTTTAGACTGGGCACAATAAAAAAGCGATTTAAAAACACAAACACAACCTAATTTAAAACATAGTCAGCAACTTTCAGGTTTTCAGTTATTTAATTATCACCTGTATAAGCGTCTGACGTCCGTTGTAAAGACTATAGTCATTACACGATCGTCTTAATTTTAAAGCCGCGTAGGTATAGCGGATAATCTCGAGCCTTACGGTACGGCCACTACTATAAGCGACCAGCGGGACGGTGAAAATGTACACTGCTTAGGTAACTACAAACAGCAAGTGTCTCAGCCGCGGAATGGGCGGGGAAAACGCTCGGCTCGCTGCGCCAGTTGCGCGTAGTCGTCACTGGGCTTAAGCCATCACCATCATCATCCCATATATATACGTCCCACTGTTCGGCACATGCCTCCTCTCAGAATTGCCGTAGTTCCCACGCGGTTCTAGTGGGGATTTGAAATTTTACGTTCACCATTGAATTGCTTCGCTGGTTAAAATTCAGTGAAACTACTCCATTTTTCTTAAAAAAAAATCTTTTCTGCTGTAACATTATTAAGTGTTTAAGACGTAGCATACATTTTTTTTTTATTCAACTGGATGGCAAACGAGCAAGTGGGTCTCCTGATGATAAGAGATCACCACCACCCATAGACACCTGCAACACCAGGGGGATTGCAGATGCGTTGCCAACCTAGAGGCCTAAGATGGGATACCTCAAGTGCCAGTAATTTCACCGGCTGTCTTACTCTCCACGCCGAAACACAACAGTGCAAGCACTGCTGCTTCACGGCAGGATTACAGGACATGACTGTCTTACTGTTGAACAGTTCGAACATCTTTGTCAAATACCTTTACATAAGTCGTTCTTACTTCGGATCAGCAACTTTGATCTATGCGCGATGTTTGGCCACTGGCTTCGAGCAATGCCTCCAAGCGAGCGGCACTTTACAACTTGTTCCAGTAAGCGAACTTAATCGGTGATATTAGAAATGCCACTGCACCGCCACCACTACTGTTATCAAGACGATTGCAAACAAATTGTCCGGGTCCGCATTCCAGTATCTTCACTCCAAAATACATCTAAATCGATGCTAAACACGTTTTTAAATATTGCTTTCCATCCGTTAGCCGTTAATTATCATAATTTGAATAAATCAAAGGGAATAATTAACGGTAATTAATTGGTACTGGCTGGCAAATATAAATTAATAGTAGTGATAAACTTTCTTTATTTAGAAGAAAATCACCTGCCAGTCGCGGGCCTGTTTGAGAGTGGCAGATTCTGGAGGAAATAAAATTTAATAGAGTAATTTGTTTGAATAGCGGTAACATTTTTTAAACTGATATCATTACTACGCTTAAATATTGCGTTTTTTAGACGAATTCTAAAATGTTAATGACGATGACAGGTAATTTTTTAATAGATTAAGATCTACATCAATTTAGAGAAATTAGGTCCTTCTGTTTACAGGCAACGCTTTTGTATCTTATGGTATAACGGGTATAACGCTTATGTTGCGATATTTTGTTAGTACCGTCACTCCATACAAAGAGTCATTTAAATATTACGTGGGGTGGCGGAATATTGGCTTAGCTTATTTTTGATGACATGGGGGCTGGGGGGTGTATATGGATCTTAATTACATCACCAATATAAAAATTTGTAGTCTATTAATTCCTTATTGTTCTAGACTTGATAACTGCTTTTCATGAATAACAATAAAGAAATCTAAACAGATTAAAAATGTGTACAATTATGTACCAATGTGGACATAAAGACAGATTTATCGTATTTTGTCGGATAAGTTCGTTTTTACATTGCTTTCTCAGTTAGGTTTAATAAACTTCAGTAAGCTAATTGAGGAAGCAAGATAAATACGAAAATACCATGGCAAAACATATTCACTACCCACATAGGTACTTACGTAAAGTACAATTCAATAGAATCTGTCAATTTTCTACATATTTAAGACACCCTATCGTGGGCACACTTGATTATATATGTCCTGTTGTTGCAATTATCATCTAAAGGAATCAAAAAAGAATAATAGTCACATCACAAAGCCTAAGGCAGCCCGTTTTTATATTAGTAGGCTGGAAGTGTCTACAGGATTGTCAGATTCTATTGAATTGGAGTTTAATACTTCAATGACCCCTAAAACTGCACGTCCACTGCATCGAAATCGAAGCGTACGCGTGGCGCAGAAATGTCGTTTGAGTGCACGCAGTACCACAGAAATCCATACAAAGCAACAAAACCGTCCGCTCCGTACGCTCCGATTCCGATGCAGTGGACTCGTAGCTTAAGAGAAGTTTCCCTGCCGGCTGCGCGGCCACGTTAGGTATTCGTTTGAGATATTGCTGTCTTTATCGCTCGTGACATAAGCGCTCGCAGCCGTCCCCTCCATGCCTTCCGCAACGACGTCCGTAATTTATATCGAGATAGCTGTAGGCTTTTCAAGATTTGGGCGGTTGAATTTTGGGTGTCGTTGTCCTCATATTATACGATAAGTATAGCACAGAAATCAATGATATTTTACAATCAAGATATTCATTATATTTTCTATGTCTGTGGTTTTTTTCGATTTTTGTAAAAATGCTTTATTTCTCGTGCAAAGTTGACATCTTTTTTTGACGACTTTTGAGCTCCTGTAATTCTGATATTACAAATTTATAATGAAAATCTGAAAAACCACAGGCATAGATATTTACGTCTAGTCCATATACTTACAAAATTTCATCTATTTCTGTTGCCTAGTTTAAATAAAATTAAATGAAATATTAAATCAAGTAATTAAAAGCAATGATCTAGTGTCTTTGATCCTTAAGGCAACTCAACCCGAAAAAAAAAACCGTTGATGGTGAACCGGCTGGTAGATGCATAAAATGACTTTCAAAGGAACGTGAATGTTAGGTCTGTTACTTTTTCATTAATCGTGACTCAACAAAAAGCACAGCGGTTGTCAGTGTTTCCATTGGCATTGCCACGGGCTCTTGCAAAAGATATTGTTGACGCAGAAACAAAACAAAGACGATAAACCACTCCACGTTTCATAAGAAACCATAATAGTAGATTATTGTCGTGGCCTGGAAGTAGGCAATTGCTGGCTGAGTATGAGTATTAAACGGACGAGCTTGCGAGTCCGTTTAACTAATACGAAGCCAGCAATTGCTATTCCAGCCGAGACTAATATAAGCTTTCTCAATAATGGTGAATAATTCTGAATAGAACAAACTTTTTCTCAAAATATATTATAAAATTTAATTTTATTCCAATATTTTTCTTATGCTTTCCCGCCTTTTTTCATTAAAAATAAACTGCAGGTGTATTTTTCCACCGAAAACACCACAAGCTATTTCAGACCCAATAGAAAAAGTCCGGAGTTCCAACAAAATATCTGATACCGGCCAATAGACTTGGCTGTATACGACTTGTGCCAACATTTCCATGGCCTTTTTAACTTTAAAAAAAAAGTGACTGATTGCAGGCGCGCTAATTCATTATTGTCGAGCTAGCGCGCCTGCAATCTTTTTAACTTTTTTATTTTTCGCTGACCATAAACTATGCACTTCACCTTCTGATATGTAAAGAATAATGTCAACTTTTACGGACATTTTTGAGAAAAACTTATAATAACAGAAACTCAGTGATCCAGCGGATTGCGGTTGCGGTCCGGCGCCGACAAACGCGTTCGGTTCCCGGCGAAGCAATCGGCAGAAACAAAAGTGGAACAAATTTAAATGTTCTGCGGTTTGGACATCCTGCGATGATGCGGAGGTGTGGTTAACAATAACAATGAGTTTAACTATTTAGTACCTGCAATGCTTGTCTTAATCCTTAAGGCAAATCGGAGATATTCGTAAGAACTTTCTCGGCCTTCTTCTGTATTTTCTATTGTAAATGTTGTGGATCAAGTGATAAATCGGGCATTATGAAAAATGACCAATATGAGATGGCAATTTGATAATAATCATTCAAATAATTAAATTTCCCGGGCATTATACATAATGCCTATCACCAAATGGGCAAAGTAATACAAATATATGCTTCATTACTATTATTCATATTCCTGACATAAAATTCCTTCGTTTTATAGATGCATTGACCTATATAATTAAGTATGTAGCAAAATCTGTTAACTAAGTTACCTATGATGGTTGAATTCAATTCTGGCACTAGCCGGCCGCTACCGCGGCACGCTCGCTTCGCTCGCTCAGCTCGTGCTTCACGCTTGCTAACACGCTCCTCCTCGCTGCGCTCATCGTCGCACCTAAGTTTCCGATTAATTGAATCAGACTTCAGTTGGCCTAAATTCAGTTGTAAAGTCGAGTTCACAAACTTGTGAGCAAAAATTTGATCAAACATATCTGAACACGACTCTATTGTTAACGGCATAGGAGCGTGTTCAGATATTTTTGATTATTTTTGCTCACAAGTTTATGAACTCGACCGTAATCAAATTGCCCAAATCGTGTACCTAGCAATATTTGTAATTACCGGTCAATGTGATAAATAATGAAGTTTAGATAATAATTATCACTTTGCCCGGTATAACTTGTCTTTATTCATAATGCGCGGGAATTCTCAATAATGCCCTAATTATAATCACTTGGTCCATAACATAAATATCAGACAAAAAATAAACAAGTCATTAGAAACGAACATTCGAACTATTTATGGGAGACCGAGGAGAGGATAGCAGTGACAACCTGAAAACGTCAATTTTTAACCCCCGACGCAAAAGGGGTGTTATAAGTATGACGGCTATGTGTGTCCGTCTGTCTGTCTGTCTGTGGCACCGTAGCTCTTAAACGGGTGGACCGATTTGAATGCGGATTTTTAGGGTTCCGGAGCCAAAATGGCAAAAACGGAACCCTTATAGTTTTGCTTTAAAGTGCAAATTTTCATTAAAATCGAGCGTCGGAATCGGAAAAATTTGAAAAAATTTAGAATGGTAGTAAGTATATCAAACTTTCAAGGGAAACTATAACGGCTTAGTTTGCTTGAGAATTATTAGTAGTTTAAGAGTAAATAGCAACTTAACGTATAAAATATACCTACACTTGGAAGATTCCATATAAAATACGAAAATATTAAATTATTAAATACCCTATTTTGGGCATGTCTGACACGCTCTTGGCCGGTTTTTTTTTACATTTTCATACCTTAAATTTACAAATTCTTCAAAAAATACGTTTTTTTTCTTATGTGATGCTTATAAATGTGTTTTATAAGAACAAAATGTACAATACAATACAATGAATCTTTATTGTCCACCAGAAACAGTAAGCGATACAGAAAACAGGTACGTATCTGTATAGTAAGGGTTATTTGTGAAAATGCCCATTTACACCATGCCACGTAAATCTAGGATAGCTTTTCATGAACAAAAGATCATAATATCAAATGTTGAAAGTCGAAAAAAGATAGGTTAAGATATACGTATGTGTACTGACGATATTTTTAATACGCACCACACCTTTTAATATCCTTTATACTATCTACAAAAACGTATTTACACCGCCCTTATCTTGTATCAAGTATAGGCAGTCTTAAACCTCAATAAACTTCCTTATTTTCTTAGAAATAAAGTTGAAAACTGGTTGGGAGCAAATATTAAATGCATCACAAAAGAAAAGTCACAGTGAATGAAGAAACAACAGTAAACTTAAACGCGTAAGCAAGCCTAAAAAGGTTAAAGGTAGAGCTGTGTCTCTAAATGTGGAGTTATTCCGTGTGGCCTGTAATACGAGCAAAAAATGAAAACATAGATAGTACTCGTCAAACTGAACTGAACTGAACGCCACACCCGGTATGATATTACTAAATATTCTTAGTTTTCGATTAAAAATTATTAATATTTTGTGGGTAGTTCTATTTGAGAAAAAATATAGGTTGGTACTTAGGGAGTTACAGTGACAAATTTAAACGTTTGTTTTGGTTTGTTAGTCTAACATCTGGTTGCGTGGTGTAAGGTTTTGTTGCTCTGAAGATTAACTCTGGTTGAGTCCGAAGCGCGTCAGTGTACTGTGGTGGTGGTAATAGATGGGCTTGGGTGATTTTTGTATGTTCTCATCTTATAGTGTGGAGGTAGAGGAACTGCATGAACACGCATATATCTTGCATAAACGTCATAATAAGGTCGTGGGTGAGCAAAGTAATTGTTTTAATTCATTCTTAGTTTTAGCCTGATTTCGTTGTTATTAATACGAATTAATATCTACCTACACCATCGAATTTCAGGACATGTAAAATTTATATCATCAATTCATCACGGTCAGTTTCATCACGCCTGAATGAAGAGTAGGTACTTATAATACCGCTTTACTATGTGATATTTAACAAGTTTTAAAGAAATCAAATTACAATACACACTTATTTTTTACTAGCCTAGCTTAACATAAACCAAACAACCCCCTACTCAGAAGGCAAACACGTCGTCGAGAGACGCCACTGGCATCGACCCCAAAACGCAGGCCCCTTTGCAGGGGTAATCCCTAGCCTTTGAGCGAGATAAGCGCCAGCTCTAGGGTCCCCGAGGGCTAAACTAATTTATGTTCTTAATACACAAATCTTGAATTCCCACGAATCTTCGTGGACAGCCACTGACTTTGACTTTGACTTCCGAAGAAAGAACTTAGGATTTAGGTCACTGTCCAGAAGGTAGAGACTCGTTGTATTAGTTATTAATGAGAATCACGAAAGCTTAAAACATTATATAACATATCTAATGTAATTAAACGTTAATACTTTGACTTTGACTTTGAAAATACGAGTGCAAAACGATTTTTAGATCCACCTTCAAAATCCGGTATTATGCATGCCTGCAAAACCTTTTTATTTTCATTTTTGTTTGTTTGTGTTTGTACATTACATACATTCACTGTTCACTTCTGTGTACTGCGGCACTCAAGGCTGATTTGGTCGGCGGCTAATTTCAGGATAACATCGCCTGCGCCCGCGCCGCCTCGTCCGCGCATTCTTGTGCGTCTAATAACTAATTAAACCTACCCTGCCCACCCCGTCCGACTCAGATAGACATTTATAACTAAAGCTTAAGCTAAACTTGTGATTTATTTATGTAGTTGTTAAGTTAACACTCACTATCCAACCCTATTTAACTTTTGCGCACTCATAAACTTGAAAACTAGCCATAATATGTTTAAATCGATGTCATAAAATTGTAATTGCCAAGGATTGTTATACGTATTACATATACATTATGTATACGGATCAGTAGTATGCCTTATATCGTACTACACAGGACGCCCGCCCATTCTTAAGAGTATCAAGAAGTATTTAGATTACAAATCATAAAACTCACATGTGTTTTTTCTTATTCCTTTTATTGTTATTAAATATATTTGTTATTCTGTTAGTGACACGTTCATAAAGCCTTAGGATGTGAGTATTATTTTTCCAGTTTCCGTGTCTTGATTCTTAATTTTATACTTAGATAAAGCTTCCGTTGTTTCAACCTTCTCGTGGACCGTTCAAAAACCATTTATTTCTAATGGGCGAGAATTTAGTGTTTTATAGTCGTAAATAGACTTAAGCGATAGAATATTAATTTGATTAAAAATAGCTAAAGGCAATCGTAAAGTAACAGTAGGTATGCCATTGGAACAGATGATTTAAACATTGGAATTTTCATTGTAATAAAAACAACGTAACCATTAACTTTATGGTAACATAAAAGTCACAGTAACGTTTCTAGATGTAAATTAAATAACAGGATTTTCATGTTATTAATATTTAAATACCTAAATGATTAACGAGCAATTTGTCCAGATTGTGGTCGGGTAGAATAACGTCTAAATGCGGCCCTGGCGCGTATGGGGGATAATCTTGGCATCGCGATTCTGTTATTATAAAGTTTACGCCAGACGATTACGCCGGCCCGGACGCGGACACGTAATAATGTAATTTTCGAACTTTTACATTTGTTTGTTTTTAAAGTAACGCGCAATCGCAGCCCGTAACAATAAGACGTTATGATCCATGCGCGTATAAATCTAAGAAATACTCGTCTGAGACCGCGAAACTTGCCAGCTATAAAATACCTGTGGGCCACCCCGCCCATTCTGGCTGGAAGACTGCAAAAAGAAAGAAAAACATTAATCCGAATAATGTTCGGTACGGCCAGCCTGGTCTGCAAGGCACTGAAATAATTTAAGAGAGTACAGAATAAGTTTTGCCCTTTATAGGCGGCCATTGCGGTCATTGAGCGTTTTAAATTAGCCGAGAACAGTAGGTATCTGTGATTTAGTTAAATATATCAAACTGCTGTTAATGGTCTAGAAAATCGAATCGATTAGACGGCAAATAGTGTCTAAGATCATTCTATTCAAAGCCTTTAAGGCCTTTGCAATAAATGTACTGCATTAAATAAATCAAAAGCAGCTAGTCACTTCTGTACAACCGACGGCACGGAAGCACAGTGCTGACCGTTAATTTCTGCGCAGACGGCGCTTATACACTTGCTAACTGTAGGTACCATGCCCTGCGCATCGTTCAATCGCTCACAATACCTTATTTTGTACTTTTGTGCATTAATGTTCCGATACAAGACCTACATGATTGACAAAAATGTATTATCCGAAGAGGTGCAAACTATACTAAGTACCCTTCTTTAAACATTTAATTTCAAACTCAAACTTAAACATTTAATTCACAACAAAAACATGTACACTATACCTATTAAATAAAGTTTGTAATTTTTTCTAATTAATATGTACAGGCTTTTTGGTGACCGACCTTGCATTGTGATCTCGATTATAGCAAAGCGTAGCAAATTTCATTAAGTCATTACTAGATGTAGGTGAAATTTGACTTGCAAGATTTGACACATAATGTACAAACATTCATACCTTCTTGTAATAATGCGATCTTCTAGTACAGGATGGCTTCCCTTTGGCCGCGTACGTAACCACACGTAACCAACCTTGTGTTATCTAAGGGCTATGTGATATCTAAGAATGTGGGTACTTTGCACAAGCTGTAATAAAAAAGCAAACCGCCGAGTGATTTACTTGTCAAGTAGCGTTACTGATTACAACTGTAGCTAACATCGTACTTGGCGCGCTGTCACTTTGACAGTAAAAACATCATGGCGGCGGCTGATGGTCGCGAAATTGATCGTCACGAGCGCATTCCGCTCGCGCCGCGCGCACGATGGGAGCAAGCTATGATGAATCAGATTCTTGGGAAATGGAACATAATGATTCTATTCAGTATAGATTGTACAGACAGGCTACCGTGCTTTGTACATTCTTTAACTTAACTAACTGAGTATGGATAGGTAAACAATCTCGTACAGAGGATTACAGAATATGGCAATGATTTGTTGTTCCTGAAAAGTAACTACAAGTGAAAAGCGAGTTACAGTTATAATCACTAAAAAGCTACTTATTTTTAAATTAACTCCTCTTATCGCTTTAGAGCTCTTAATTTTTTTAACACTTTTAATTGAATGTCAATAGTAGACGTATGTTTTTTTTATATGGTAACCCTATCGCATAATTGAAACTAAACACCAAACAGCAAAGAACTGCGAGCTGCTGAAGTTACGAGCCGGAAAATACAACGATTAAAAAAATAGATAGCGTCATCGGCGGGCGGGATGTCAAATTAGGTTTTGTCGGGAATTGCAATAAACGATCGCCGATTTTTATACAGCAGTTCGATTTCATGAAATATGTGCTTATATTTTGATGGTGAGTAATGAGAGCAGTCTCGATTGTATTCTATAATATTATTAAGGTCTGCGTTACATGTTACATCGAACTGTCATTGTTTTATACTTCTGTGATTTTCATTCATAATGACCACAATCGGGACTTAGGTATCAACTCGAACTATCATGTCGTGATTAATGTTATCGGGCTAAGGTAGGTACATTTTTACCTAATTTAAGTATAATGTACTAGCTTACAACTTTAGTTCCCAGTATTATGATTATGAACCATTATTATCGCCCGTGGTTTGTGGCATGGCAGGTCAAAGGTCAAATCCCGGTTAGAACGCGTCCAGGGACACTCGGCTGGGAGCGGGTGAGAGGTCACTCACGAAATCGTAATTGTCCGGGAATGTCTGGAATCCACCGCTTTCGTGTGCGATTTTGCAGCTACAACGTAATCAAGAGGGAAACGCTGACAGGGTTAAGGTAACCCTGAGCGCAAAGGGTCTTCCTAACTTAGGAGGGTTACATAAATAAGTATGAGAGTCGTGATGGGACCCACGCCTCTGGGCCAATGTGAACAGATGCGCGGAAGTTAACCGCACGACGTTTTTTATGCATAATCACTGGCAATCTGAAGACAATTCGTTTTCAAGTATTATCTGCCTACTACAAACATTAAAATAATTAGTTGGTTTCAAGATTGGAACACCCGTGCGTGCTGCGGCATCAAATTATATACCTATTACACAACCTGAGTATGATATCTTGTCGTTACACCGTGATTAATGAATAGTACACTATCGCTAAAATAAAATTTAATTTATTATTTCATTCGTAAAAGGATAGGTATACTACGAAGCATTTCCAGCGTGTTTCATCAAGTGACGATTGTAAATATCTGCAGCAAACTTTGTTATATCTGATCAAATAACTGTCTGTTAAAACTACTAAATGCTTAAATTGCTAACCCGTTTCAGATGAAATTTGATACTCTTACATTTCATCTGCGAAAAAATCACTCATCGCTATTCTGCGGAAATTATCCAATTCTCAGGGATATAATCTATCCAATATCCTTCCAAAGGTCTGAAATTACGTCCGTACCAAATTTCATTTTAATTATACTTCAGCGTTTTAAGTGTGAAGAGGTAATCCTCTTCAGACTTGTCTTATCTTCTGACAAACATAGACAGACAAAAATAAATCCTTTCGCATTTAAATAAGTATGAATATTTACTATAGCTGTTCTCGATCATTAAACTACCTACCTACCTACCTCCTACGTGAAACCCGACACGAATATTATGTCCCAATCTTGATAAATCCACGTCTGTCGACAAAAACAAACTTGCCTATGTGTTGCCTCTTGAGTGTTTCACGTCATTTAACAAACACTAAATAAAACAAACGAAGCGAGATTTTCGTGCGTTCATCATTATTTTTTTAATTAGTTCCCGACGTAACCGTGTCAAATCGTTTCGAGTGGAACGCTCGCCTGACATCGATTCCCATAGAACGCATGTCGTCTATATGCTTGCGTAAAGCCGACTATTGTCCAAACCATCAGAAATTACCCGAATCCGGTCCCAACCAAATTATTATATGATTTGTCTCGGCACCCACACACGTTAATTGTTTTATTTTATACCATCACAGGTAAAAATCTCGTAATTGTGCTAAGATGAGCGTTATAAAAAATAGACAAAGGTTCTCCGACGACGCCATTTTTTCGTTCCACCCATTTCAATTTTGAACGCGGTCAAAATTAGTATCTCAAATCGTTCTGCCTCACTCACACTGCTAGGTTTTTCTATAATGTTGTGTAAGGACGGAGTATTTGTATCAAATTTAAATACTAAGATGAAAATGAACTCGTCTTTGTAAAAGGGTTTGTGGTCCAATAAACAAAAAAAAATGTTTGATGTTTGACGCCGCGTTTCATAACAACAAAGAGTTGAGGATAAAGGTTATTCATAAATATGCAAACACAGTACACACTTCTACTTTAGTCCGCGGGATGTGGGTACACATCTTGACAGAGTTCATATGGTACACATGTGAATAACGTGAACAGAATTTTTAAAATTTACTGAGAAGATCTTTTGAATTTATGATTAAAAACTTGAGATAATATTAAACCATTACGTGGCTATTTTTAAGAGAATTGAATTTTTGGCACTACTGAGCTCGATGTTGTTGCATAGTTATTTTAGATTAAAAATACTTGATATATGTTTTACTCTTACCTACTGATTAATCGAGGGATAAAGTGAAGGCAATTAAACAATGAAGTAGCTTGCTTTGTCTGGAATTAAAAAAGGATTTCCGTTTGACGTTAACAAAGTGACTCTGGGCGGTCCTCATCTTTTAAAAAGTAAGGTTTCAAGATAAATGAAAGGTAGTTTAAAGAAAAAATAATTACCCAATATGTCGGGCCCGCGGTTATCAGGCGCCTCTTTTAAGCGAAATTTTAAATAAAGCGAATAAGGAACGATTACGTCGATCATTTTTGAAAATGGTGGGCCGAAACAATCGCTCGTCATTGAGGCGCGAGCGGGTTCAATAACGCTCGGCGCGATTAATAGGCTATTCCCTGTATTTCATTTTTAAACACCTTAGCTACTCCAAACTATTGTGCACTGCCAATGGTTCTTAGGGTATTTTATAAAAAAGTACCTAAATGTACTAGCATAACAAGACTAATTCGCCTTGCATCAGTCATGCAACCTCTCAACGTCAAATCAATCGCTTAAGCTGCATCGCGCCTTAAAAACGTGAGGGTCAGAGGTAAGACTGGGCTTTCAACAGGTCAACCCACCTTTATTCGTTTCGCGGCCCGCACCAAACAACCACACACGACCGTACAAAGCATCAATTTGACTCGTGACGTGCAATACATTACGTGCACAGTTCAAGTTAGACCGTGCGTGATGTCGCATGACGCAACAATGTAAATCGTGCAAGGATGAATGTTGGATAATTTTAATTTTCAATGGTGGAGTCGGAGAATGCAGTCCGTGAGAAAAAAATAACTTCCGATGCGCTCGGCTAGATAGCGCAGGTGGTGACTGTAGTGAGTCGACCGAACCGCCTCAAAAGAGAGCCTCTAAAAAACGATAGAGCTCGAAAACCCAGTAGCAGGTTGTCAATTGTCTTTTTATTTTCATTAGGTTCTGAGTATGGCTTATTTTTTTGGAGTCCTTTGGTTTTATTTATGACATTTCAATATTGTATTAAAATGTCGCTTTTGAATCGGATATTTCCGTAACTGGCTTTAATATACTTAAATATAATTTACCTATGGTCGGTTTCTTGTTAGAAAGACTTTCTCTGACCTAAAATCCAGCGAGCAATTAAACGCTGTTCTAATTAATTAAGTGCCCAGAACTTTATTATTTATTGGGCATCAAATGGAAGCAAAAAGACGAAATTTAATGCCGAGAACGTACGGAGTAATTTAAAAGTGTAGTCACGATTCGTATGAATCGATTAATTTGAATGATGCGAAATCGAATTTGAACTCGTATTCGCGCCCGCCTGAATAACATGCCAGCGATTATACGATTTACGTGTCATTCTTTTGGGTTTTACTCGAATACTACTGCAGTTTTGGTACTACAGGCTTCAAAAGGTAGAGACAACCCGACATTCTTCCTTTTTCACATGCTTCTAAAAGAAACATCCAATGTGTGTGACAGGACAACTTGGAAACACCTAAAAAGAAATTATGTAAACCAATAATAAATATTGCTTCATCCAGAATATCTTTAAAACCACGTTGTTACTCTTCTTACTCCGTAAATCAGTAATCTCACGTGAAGACTTTCACGTCTGTGTGAGAATATATATCACGAACACAAATAGGAATATATTTGAATTTTCATTGAGTTTTTATTAATAAATATCACGGAATATTAATAAGTAAGCAAAGCTAGGGTTATGGATACCAGGCAACGGATACTTAAATAGATATATACATACGTACTTAAATACATATAAAACACCCAAAACTGTACGATAGACATACCTACGTATTTTTCATACAAACATTTGCCCCAACCGGGGCGATCTCGGGACTTCAAGCTTTATAATTAGGTTCTCTAACCACTCTACTATATCCGGTCTCAAATCATTTGATCGATAATATCCATTAGAGTCTAATGGATATTATCGATATTATTGCACTCTGCAATAGTATTGCCGTGACTTGCGTATCGATCGTGTGGCTCATTGCAGATGAAAAGTACCGATGGTACCACTACGTAGCAGTGGCGAGGGATAAGAATTTTAAGTAGCAACCCGAAGCAAAAAACACTAAAAACATCTACTAAGAAAAGGCAAGTGAGAGAAGCGCGAGCAAGGAAGACATGCCATGGCATGCATTTGATGCAAAATCTCGTAATTGCAATCATTCTTAACATCTCTGACGCCTTGTAAAATAGTACAATGTTTAATACAACGTCGAGTGTCGCGCTGTGATAACTTAACATTTTTTTTCATACCGATTGTTGTTTTTACCTCCGTTAGCTTTTCGGAGGGAGAGCGAACTGCCACATGAGCAGTTCAGCCAAAAACATACCTAACATGTAAAATCCACCGAGTATTATTGTTCTAAGAGAAATCCAATATCGCCTGACGGAACAGCGCCACCTGTAAGAATTTTTATAACCAATAATTTCTTATTATTGGCTGAAGTTGCGGAGTATCTTAACTATCCTTTTGCTCACAGATCGAGCCGTCCGGCTCCGCTTCCCTGGGGGCGGCGTCGCGGGCGCTCTTCGTGGAGAAAGTCAGGGCTTCTAACGCGGCCTGCCAGGCCGGGGACTTCGCTACGGCTGTCGCGCTCTACACTGACGCACTCACTTTGGATCCCGCTAATCATATACTTTATAGCAACAGGTAAGCAGTCCACACTGTACGAAGTGGTAACTAGTTATATCTACCTATAACCGTTGATAACCGCACACTTCAATGAATACGCTTGGTACCTAGCTATAGAGCAATTGTGACCGGGGATTTGTATGCAAGTTATTGCATTAACTAGCTTTATCACGCGACTTTACTCTCAACAGCAGCGCGGTGAACGTTTTCTCTGTCCATTGCGCTGCCGAGATGCTCGCTGCATGCGATTATTGATTACCTGGCCAAACACACAATGGACAGGGAAAATGCTCGCCGCGACGCCTGTCGCGCGTAAACATAGCCGCTCTTTAATACTTCATTGATTATGGTATACTTAAGATTAGGCACGCTACGGGTTATTAGTTAACCTGTTTCTTATTCTTTTTGTCTTCGGTGTATAGATCAGCAGCCAGACTAAAGCAAGGGAAGTTTTCAGCTGCACTCCAAGATGCAACAAAGGCAAGGGAGCTGTGTCCAAACTGGCCAAAAGCTTACTACAGACAAGGTAATAGTTTGTACTTTACTCCTCCATTAACCATTATTGTCCCTTATTCTTCGATATCGGGGTAAATATGACGTGAAAGCTCCTTAATCTAAGGTGTTTGATTACAAGGCTAAAAGTAATTAAACAGCTAATATCATTTTTGGGTGTATATTATATTCCGAATCGATATTCTTAATACTCGTAATTAAGTAAACTAATATAGTTACATAATTCTACCTTGTTACCTCCCACGGCGGTGCCACTGATTAGCGGTCGCTATGAAGCATCGATCACGTCACTGAAATGTTGGCCATGAGAACAAGATGGTGTAAGCTT
Source organism: Choristoneura fumiferana (assembly GCF_025370935.1). Lineage (NCBI taxonomy): Eukaryota > Metazoa > Arthropoda > Insecta > Lepidoptera > Tortricidae > Choristoneura > Choristoneura fumiferana. The sequence continues at coordinate 10,127,771 of NC_133480.1, forward strand.
CAGATCAGAGTGTTTTGCCTGATCTGAAAGAAAGGACTCTTAAACCGCACTTTTAATTAAGTACATGATCCTATCCCCACTGCGTGTGGGCATTCAAATTGACCCGAACTTCAATACAACCGTGATGCAATTTCTACATCGTTGTTTTACCAACGACTTTTCCATTACTGCAGCACCTCAAGCGTTCAGCGCGCCGTGCAAAGTTTATATTTGTTTAATGATTAATTGCGTACTCATGTTAAATCGTTAAATAACAAATTAACGTTGCGTGTCATTAGTTACATACGCAACTTGACATTGCGTGCTAGCTTATGTTTTCTTCTCTATTGTCTTGCTTTGTCACTTTCACTTGTGTTACGGCGCTGTGCAGTGTGCAATGATACCGTACTCCATTTCTTTTATACAACAATAATTTTGGTAAATGGCTGCGTACCTACCGCCTACGCAGACTTTCTTGCTTTCTATATTTACGACGCGAAATTGCTGTAAAAGATTATTGCTGTTATTTATTGCGCAGTTGCAACAAATGTACAACTTCAAAGTTGATATCAGTACTTAAGTACTTAAATGTGTAATGAAAACTAAATACCCTTGTCTTTCCGGTGACATATATACCTAGTATATACTAGGTATATTTGTTTCTACTTGAAAACTTGGCAGGTGAAATTGGCAGGTGGTAGGACCTTGTGCAAGGTCCACCTGGATTGCTACCACCATCTTGCTCGCTAATCCTGACGTGAAGCAGCAGTGCTTGCACTGTTGTGTTTCGGCGTGGAGAGCAAGACAGCCGGTGAAATTACTGGCACTTGAGGTATCCCATCTTAGGCTTTTAGGTTGGCAACGCATCTGAAATGCCCCTGGTGTTGCAGATGTTTATGGGCGGTGGTGATCTCTCACCATCAGGAGACCCACTTGCTAGTTTGTCATCCAGTCGAATAAAAAAAAAACTTGGTCAAGTGTTTTCCAAGTGGATGTAGACGAAAGTATATGGGCTAACCCGTTAGGCTTTTTTCGCAAGTGGGGACAAAAAAAAGGACGTGAACGTTAGCCTGCATATGTATAAGGAATTCTGTTAGCTCGTGATGGGATAGAGATACAGATGAGCCGCGCGCCCGGCAAGGGAAATTTTAACTCAGTATGCTATACGTTAGGTACTGTGGGGACTCTTTAAGCCGAGCTGGACTTTAACGGCAAGGGAAATTTAAACAAAGTAAAATAAACAAAAAAATCAATCATTTGGATTTATTTCAGAACTTAAAATACATTTACATAGCATAGCACCAGCCGCTTAGGCTATCGGAGCAATCTGCGCTCCGGCATGTATACCGCTGTCAATCTAACTGCCAAGTGGTCAGTTTTACCACCTGCCAGCGGTATACAGCCTAGTTCCTACATATCCTCCTTCCTCACAGAGGTGGGGACCTAATCTACGGCCTACCTAACGGGGACATTACAGACAGAAAAGGGTCTTTGCTAAAGACTAGTCACATCCTTTTCATGAAACTCTAGTCTATGTTATTACAATCATAAATAGGTTTATATATTTCAAAATTTTCAAATCAAGGATGGGGCTTCGCCGCCGGCGTCCCGAAACAAAAAAGGTGGCGCTTTTCAGTAAAAGCCTAGCTACTAAAGACGCGTGACATTGCCTGTGCAACCCGGCACGTCATTCTTGCTTCATGCCCATCATCCTTCATCAGGTGATGAAGGTTTGCACCCTATAGCGGTAGTGACAGAACACTGGTGGGTTTCCATACCACAAGGTATCTTAAAATTGTTTCAGAATGTTAGATTATCAGGTGGTTGGGATTTAAGAGGTATACCTGACATATTTGAATCAAACCGTGGTTTCTTATCAAGGT
>NC_133480.1:10130166-10234610 GCF_025370935.1 Choristoneura fumiferana
TTGCGAAAAAAGCCTAACGGGTTAGCCCATATACTTTCGTCTACAGTCCACTTGGAACATCCTTGACAAGTTTTTTTTTTATTCGACTGGGATGACAAACTAGCAGTGGGCCTCCTGATGGTGAGAGATCACCACCGCCATAAACATTTGCAACACCAGGGGCATTTCAGTGCGTTGCCAACCTAAAGGCCTAAGATGGGATACCTCAAGTGCCAGTAATTTCACCGGCTGTCTTGCTCTCCACGCCGACACAACAGTGCAAGCACTGCTGCTTCCGTCAGGATTAGCGAGCAAGATGTGGTAGCAATCCAGGTGGACCTTGCACAAGGTCCTACCACCTGCCAATTTCACCTGCCAAGTTTTCAAGTAGAAACAATATACCTAGTATGTCACCGGAAAGACAAGAGGTATTTAGTTTTCATTACACATTTAGTACTTAAGTACTGATATCAACTTTGAAGTTGTACATTTGTTTGCAACTGCGCAATAAATAACAGCAATAATTCTTTTACAGCAATTTCGCGTCGTAAATATAGAAAGCAAGAAAGTCTGCGTAGGCGGTGGTACGCAGCATTACCAAATTATTGTTGTATAAAAGAAATGCGAGTACGGTATCATTGCACCTGCACAGCGCCGTAACACAAGTGAAAGTGACAAAGCAAGACAATAGAGAAGAAAACATAAGCTAGCACGCAATGTCAAGTTGCGTATGTAACTAATGACACGCAACGTTAATTTGTTATTTAACGATTTATGAGTACGCAATTAATCATTAAACAAATATAAACTTTGCACGGCGCGCTGAACGCTTGAGGTGCTGCGTAATGGAAAAGTCGTTGGTAAACAACGATGTAGAATTGCATCACGGTTGTATATGAAGTTGGGGTCAATTTGGATGCCCACACGCAGTGGGGATAGGATCATGTACTTAATTAAAAGTGCGGTTCTAAGAGTCCTTTCTTTCAGATCAGGCAAAACCTCTGATCTGAAGCCTACATCATCTTGTTCTCATGGTCAACTTCAGTGACGTGATCGATGCTTTCATGCGACGCTAATCAGTTGGCACCGCCGTGGGAGGTAACAAGGTAGAATTATGTAACTATATTAGTTACTTAATTACGAGTATTAAGAATATCGATTCGGAATAATATACACCCAAAAATGATATTAGCTGTTTAATTTACTTTAACCTTGTAATCAAACACCTTAGATTAAGGAGCTTTCACGTTATTTTACCCGATATCGAAGAATAAGGGACAATAATGGTTAATGGAGGAGTAAAGTACAAACTATTACCTTGTCTGTAGTAAGCTTTTGGCCAGTTTGGACACAGCTCCCTTGCCTTTGTTGCATCTTGGAGTGCAGCTGAAAACTTCCCTTGCTTTAGTCTGGCTGCTGATCTATACACGAAGACAAAAAGAATAAGAAACAGGTTAACTAATAACCCGTAGCGTGCCTAATCTTAAGTATACCATAATAAATGAAGTATTAAAGAGCGGCTATGTTTACGCGCGACAGGCGTCGCGGCGAGCATTTTCCCTGTCCATTGTGTGTTTGGCCAGGTAATCAATAATCGCATGCAGCGAGCATCTCGGCAGCGCAATGGACAGAGAAACGTTCACCGCGCTGCTGTGAGGAGTAAAGTCGCGTGATACAGCTAGTTAATGCAATAATTTGCATACAAATCCCCGGTACAAGTGCTCTATAGCTAGGCACCAAGCGTATTCATTGAAGTGTGCGGTTATCAACGGTTATAGATAGATATAACTAGTTACCGCTTCGTACAGTGTGGACCGCTTACCTGTTGCTATAAAGTATATTGATTAGCGGGATCCAAAGTGAGTGCGTCAGTGTAGAGCGCGACAGCCGTAGCGAAGTCCCCGGCCTGGCAGGCCGCGTTAGAAGCCCTGACTTTCTCCACGAAGAGCGCGCCGCGACGCCGCCCCAGGGAAGCGGGAGCGGACGGCTCGATCTGTGAGCAAAAGGCTAGTTAAGATACTCCGCAACTTCAGCCAATAATAAGAAATTATTGGTTATAAAATTCTTAAGGTGGCGCTGTTCCGTCAGGCGATATTGGATTTCTCTTAGAACAATAATACTCGGTGGTTACATGTTAGGTATGTTTTTGGCTGAACTGCTCATGTGGCAGTTTGCTCTCCCTCCGAAAAGCTAACAGAGGTAAAAACAACGATCGGTATGAAAAAAAAATGTTAAGTTATCACAGCGCGACACTCGACGTTGTATTAAACATTGTACTATTTTACAAGGCGTCAGAGATGTTAAGAATGATACACCATTGCCAATTACGAGATTTGCATCAATCATGCCATGGCATGTCTCCTTGCTCGCGCTTCTCTCACTTGTCCTTTCTTAGTAGATGTTTTTAGTGTTTTTTGCTTCGGGTTGCTACTTAAAATTCTTATCCCTCGCCACTGCTACGTAGTGGTACCATCGATGCTTTTCATCTGCAATGAGCCACACGATCGATACGCAAGTCACGGCAATACTATTGCAGAGTGCAATAATATCGATAATATCCATTAGACTCTAATGGATATTATCGATCAAATGATTTGGACCGGATATAGTAGAGTGGTTAGAGAACCTAATTATAAGCTTGAAGTCCCGAGCTCGCCCCGGTTGGGGCAAATGTTTGTATGAAAAATACGTAGGTATGTCTATCGTACAGTTTTTGGGTGTTTTATGTGTATTTAAGTACGTATGTATATATCTATTTAAGTATCCGTTGCCTGGTATCCATAACCTAGCTTTGCTTACTAGCACTAGGTCAGCGTTGATGTTAATATTCCGTGATATTTATTAATAAACTCAATGAAAATTCAAATATATTCATATTTGTGTTCGTGGATATATATTCTCACACAGACGTGAAAGTCTTCACGTGAGATTACTGATTTATGGAGTAAGAAGAGTAACAACGTGGTTTTAAAGATATTCTGGATGAAGCAATATTTATTATTGGTTTACATATTTCTTTTTAGGTGTTTCCAAGTTGTCCTGTCAACACATTGGATGTTTCTTTTAGAAGCATGTGAAAAAGGAAGAATGTCGGGTTGTCTCTACCTTTTGAAGCCTGTAGTACCAAAACTGCAGTAGTATTCGAGTAAAACCCAAAGAATGCACGTAAATCGTATAATCGCTGGCATGTTATTCAGGCGGGCGCGAATACGAGTTCAAATTCGATTTCGCATCATTCAAATTAATCGATTCATACGAATCGTGACTACACTTTTAAATTACTCCGTACGTTCTCGGCATTAATTTCGTCTTTTTGCTTCCATTTGATGCCAATAAATAATAAGTTCTGGTACTTAATTAATTAGAACAGCGTTTAATTGCTCGCTGGATTTTAGGTCAGAGAAAGTCTTTCTAACAAGAAACCGACCATAGGTAAATTATATTTAAGTATATTAAAGCCAGTTGAAATATCCGATTCAAAAGCGACATTTTTAATACAATATTGAAATGTCATAAATAAACCAAAGGAATCCAAAAAAATAAGCCATACTCAGAAGCTAATGAAAATAAAAAGACAATTGACAACCTGCTACTGGGTTTTCGAGCTCTATCGTTTTTTAGAGGCTCTCTTTTGAGGCGGTTCGGTCGACTCACTACAGTCACCACCTGCGCTATCTAGCCGAGCGCATCGGAAGTTATTTTTTCTCACGGACTGCATTCTCCGACTCCACCATTGAAAATTAAAATTATCCAACATTCATCCTTGCACGATTTACATTGTTGCGTCATGCGACATCACGCACGGTCTAACTTGAACTGTGCACGTAATGTATTGCACGTCACGAGTCAAATTGATGCTTTGTACGGTCGTGTGTGGTTGTTTGGTGCGGGCCGCGAAACGAATAAAGGTGGTTGACCTGTTGAAAGCCCAGTCTTACCTCTGACCCTCACGTTTTTAAGGCGCGATGCAGCTTAAGCGATTGATTTGACGTTGAGAGGTTGCATGACTGATGCAAGGCGAATTAGTCTTGTTATGCTAGTACATTTAGGTACTCTTTTTTATTAAAATACCCTAAGAACCATTGCAGTGCACAATATGTTGGAGTAGCTAAGGTGTTTAAAAATGAAATACAGGGCGTTATTGAACCTGCTCGCGCCTCAATTCAATGACGAGCGATTGTTTCGGCCCACCATTTTCAAAAATGATCGACGTAATTGTTCCTTATTCGCTTTATTTAAAATTTCGCTTAAAAGAGGCGCCTGATAACCGCGGGCCCGACATATTGGGTAATTATTTTTCTTTAAACTACCTTTCATTTATCTTGAAACCTTACTTTTTAAAAGATGAGGACCGCCCAGAGTCACTTTGTTAACGTCAAACGGAAATCCTTTTTAATTCAGACAAAGCAAGCTACTTCATTGTTTAATTGCCTTCACTTTATCCCTCGATTAATCAGTAAGTAAGAGTAAGCATATATCAAGTATTTTTAATCTAAAATACTATGCAACAACATCGAGCTCAGTAGTGCCAAAATTCAATTCTCTTAAAAATAGCCACGTAATGGTTTATATTATCTCAAGTTTTTAATTTAAATTCAAAAGATCTCAAAAGTAAATTTTAAAATTCTGTTCACGTTATTTCATGTGTACCATATGAACTCTGTCAAGATGTGTACCCACATCCCGCGGACTAAAGTAGAAGTGTGTACTGTGTTTGCATATTTTATGAATAACCTTTATCCTCAACTCTTTGTTGTTATGAAACGCGGCGTCAAACATCAAACATTTTTTTTTTTGTTTATTGACCACAAACCCTTTTACACAAGGACGAGTTCATTTTCATTCTTAGTATTTAATTTGATACAAATACTCCGTCCTTACAACCTTATAGAAAAACCTAGCAGTGTGAGTGAGGCAGAACGATTTGAGAAACTAATTTTGACCGTGTTCAAAATTGAAATGGTTGGAATCGAAAAATGGCGTCGTCGGAGAACCTTTGTCTATTTTTTATAACGTTCATCTTAGCACAATTACGAGATTTTACCTGTGATGGTATAAAATAAAACAATTAACGTGTGTGGGTGCCGAGACAAATCATATATAATTTGGTTGGGACCGGATTCGGGGTAATTTCTGATGGTTTTGACAATAGTCGGCTTTACGCAAGCATATAGACGACATGCGTTCTATGGGAATCGATGTCAGGCGAGCGTTCCACTCGAAACGATTTGACACGGTTACGTCGGGAACTAATTAAAAAAATAATGATGAACGCACGAAAATCTCGCTTCGTTTGTTTTATTTAGTGTTTGTTAAATGACGTGAAAACTCAAGAGGCAACACATAGGCAAGTTTGTTTTTGTCGACAGACGTGGATTTATCAAGATTGGGACATAATATTCGTGTCGGGTTTCACGTAGGAGGTAGGTAGGTAGGTTTAGTTTATCGAGAACAGCTATAGTAAATATTCATACTTATTTAAATGCGAAAGGATTTATTTTTTTCTGTCTATGTTTGTCAGAAGATAAGACAAGTCTGAAGAGGATTACCTCTTCACACTTAAAACGCTGAAGTATAATTAAAATGAAATTTGGTACGGACGTAATTTCAGACCTTTGGAAGGATATTGGATAGATTATATCCCTGAGAATTGGATAATTTCCGCGGTATAGCGATGAATGATTTTTTCGCAGATGAAATGTAAGAGTATCAAATTTCATCTGAAACGGGTTAGCAATTTAAGCATTTAGTAGTTTTAACAGACAGACAGTTATTTTCACGTATATAGATAGGCAATATTAGTAAGGATCTATCTATCTGATCAGATATAACAAAGTTTGCTGCAGATATTTACAATCGTCACTTGATGAAACACCCTGGAAATGCTTCGTAGTATACCTATCCTTTTACGAATTAAATAATAAATTAAATTTTATTTAGCATAGTGTACTATTCATTAATCACGGTGTAACGACAAGATATCATACTCAGGTTGTGTAATAGGTATATAATTTGATGCCGCAGCACGCACGGGTGTTCCAATCTTGAAACCAACTAATTATTTTAATGTTTGTAGTAGGCAGATAATACTTGAAAACGAATTGTCTTCAGATTGCCAGTGATTATGCATAAAAAACGTCGTGCGGTTAACTTCCGCGCATCTGTTCACATTGGCCCGGAGGCGTGGGTCCCATCACGACTCTCATACTTATTTATGTAACCCTCCTAAGTTAGGAAGACCCTTTGCGCTCAGGGTTACCTTAACCCTGTCAGCGTTTCCCTCTTGATTACGTTGTAGCTGCAAAATCGCACACGAAAGCGGTGGATTCCAGACATTCCCGGACAATTACGATTTCGTGAGTGACCTCTCACCCGCTCCCAGCCGAGTGTCCCTGGACGCGTTCTAACCGGGATTTGACCTTTTACCTGCCATGCCACAAACCACGGGCGATAATAATGGTTCATAATCATAATACTGGGAACTAAAGTTGTAAGCTAATACATACTTAAATTACTGACTAGATTTTGGAATATGGTAGGTAAAAATGTACCTACCTTAGCCCAATAACATTAATCACGACATGATAGTTCGAGTTGATACCTAAGTCCCGATTGTGGTCATTATGAATGAAAATCACAGAAGTATATGTAGAACAATGACAGTTCGATGTAACATGTAACGCAGACCTTAATACTTAATATTATTTTCTCAAACATGCTCGGAAATGTATGCGTTAATGTCACGAAATGGAGACATGAAGTTTCTCATTTATGGCTCCCTACCACCTCCCTACATAACTTCTTGGCCTAGGCCATGAAATATGTATGAAAATCCATTATTGTCCGCTGCTCTAACTTGTTAAATTTGCTTACTAACATTAAACCGACACAGGAAAAATTACGAACAGCCAACCACCAACTACTCTGTAAGCATTTGCGATACTACGATGCGATGCGATGCGATGTGATGGATGGATGGATGGATGGATGGATGGATGGATGGATGGATGGATGGATGGATGGATGGATGGACTGATGGATGGACGGATGGATGGACTGATGGATGGACGGATGGATGGACGGATGGATGGGATGGACGGACGGACGGACGGACGGTTGGATGGATGGATGGATGGATGAAATTATTTCCTCACATTGTTTGAGAAAAGCACTATACAAACCTCGGCCAGAACAGGGATTGCTGGACTCGTTTTATCTCGTCTACCCCGAACTCGTCCATCAATCCCTTACTTCATGGCCTCTGCAGTAATGTACTAATAATTCAATCGAGACTGCTCTCATTACTCACCATCAAAATATAAGCACATATTTCATGAAATCGAACTGCTGTATAAAAATCGGCGATCGTTTATTGCAATTCCCGCCAAAACTTAATTTGATATCCCGCCCGCCGATGACGCTATCTATTTTTTTAATCGTTGTATTTTCCGGCTCGTAACTTCACTGCTTCTTTACTGTTTGGTTACTGTTTGGTGTTTAGTTTCAATTATGCGATAGGGCTACCATATAAAAAAATATACGTCTACTTATTGACATTCAATTAAAAGTGTTAAAAAATTAAGAGCTCTAAAGCGATAAGAGGAGTTAATTTAAAAATAAGTAGCTTATAAAATGACTAAAATTTTTAGTGGTTATAACTGTAACTCGCTTTTCACTTGCAGATACTTTTCAGGAACAACAAATCATTGCCATATTCTGTAATCCTCTGTACGAGATTGTTTACCTATCCATACTCAGTTAAGTTAAAGAATGTACAAAGCACGGTAGCCTGTCTGTACAATCTATACTGAATAGAATCATTATGTTCCATTTCCCAAGAATCTGATTCATCATAGCTTGCTCCCATCGTGCGCGCGGCGCGAGCGGAATGCGCTCGTGACGATCAATTTCGCGACCATCAGCCGCCGCCATGATGTTTTTACTGTCAAAGTGACAGCGCGCCAAGTACGATGTTAGCTACAGTTGTAATCAGTAACGCTACTTGACAAGTAAATCACTCGGCGGGTTGCTTTTTATTACAGCTTGTGCAAAGTACCCACATTCTTAGATATCACATAGCCCTTAGATAACACAAGGTTGGTTACGTGTGGTTACGTACGCGGCCAAAGGGAAGCCATCCTGTACTAGAAGATCGCATTATTACAAGAAGGTATGAATGTTTGTACATTATGTGTCAAATCTTGCAAGTCAAATTTCACCTACATCTAGTAATGACTTAATGAAATTTGCTACGCTTTGCTATAATCGAGATCACAATGCAAGGTCGGTCACCAAAAAGCCTGTAAGTACATATTAATTAGAAAAAATTACAAACTTTATTTAATAGGTAAGTACATAGTGTAAAATTAACCCCCTATTTATGTTTTTACTGTGTTTTTGTTGTGATGTAGTGTGTTTTTCTTGTCAATAAATGTTGTAAGTTTGAGTTTGAGTTTGAAATTAAATGTTTAAAGAAGGGTACTTAGTATAGTTTGCACCTCTTCGGATAATACATTTTTGTCAATCATGTAGGTCTTGTATCGGAACATTAATGCACAAAAGTACAAAATAAGGTATTGTGAGCGATTGAACGATGCGCAGGGCATGGTACCTACAGTTAGCAAGTGTATAAGCGCCGTCTGCGCAGAAATTAACGGTCAGCACTGTACTTCCGTGCTGTTGGCTGTACAGAAGTGACTAGCTGCTTTTGATTTATTTAATGCAGTACATTTATTGCAAAGGCCTTAAAGGCTTTGAATAGAATGATCTTAGACACTATTTGCCGTCTAATCGATTCGATTTTCTAGACCATTAACAGCAGTTTGATATATTTAACTAAATCACAGATACCTACTGTTCTCGGCTAATTTAAAACGCTCAATGACCGCAATGGCCGCCTATAAAGGGCAAAACTTATTCTGTACTCTCATTAAATTATTTCAGTGCCTTGCAGACCAGGCTGGCCGTACCGAACATTATTCGGATTAATGTTTTTCTTTCTTTTTTGCAGTCTTCCAGCCAGTATGGGCGGGGTGGCCCACAGGTATTTTATAGCTGGCAAGTTTCGCAGTCTCAGACGAGTATTTCTTAGATTTATACGCGCATGGATCATTACGTCTTATTGTAAATACGGGCTGCAATTGCGCGTTACTTTAAAAACAAACAAATGTAAAAGTTCGAAAATTACATTATTACGTGTCCGCGTCCGGGCCGGCGTAATCGTCTGGCGTAAACTTTATAATAACAGAATCGCGATGCCAAGATTATCCCCCATACGCGCCAGGGCCGCATTTAGACGTTATTTCTACACGACCACCATCTGGACAAATTGCTCGTTAATCATTTAGGTATTTAAATATTAATAACATGAAAATCCTGTTATTTATAATTTACATCTAGAAACGTTACTGTGACTTTTATGTTACCATAAAGTTAATGGTTACGTTGTTTTTATTACAATGAAAATTCCAATGTTTAAATCATCTGTTCCAATGGCATATCTACTGTTACTTTACGATTGCCTTTAGCTATTTTTAATCAAATTAATATTCTATCGCATATGTCTATTTACGACTATAAAACACTCTAAATTCTCGCCCATTAGAAATAAATGGTTTTTGAACGGTCCACGAGAAGGTTGAAACAACGGAAGCTTTATCTAAGTATAAAATTAAGAATCAAGACACGGAAACTGGAAAAATAATACTCACATCCTAAGGCTTTATGGACGTGTCACTAACAGAATAACAAATATATTTAATAACAATAAAAGGAATAAGAAAAAACACATGTGAGTTTTATGATTTGTAATCTAAATACTTCTTGATACTCTTAAGAATGGGCGGGCGTCCTGTGTAATACGATATAAGGCATACTACTGATCCGTATACATAATGTATATGTAATACGTATAACAATCCTTGGCAATTACAATTTTATGACATCGATTTAAACATATTATGGCTAGTTTTCAAGTTTATGAGTGCGCAAAAGTTAAATAGGGTTGGATAGTGAGTGTTAACTTAACAACTACATAAATAAATCACAAGTTTAGCTTAAGCTTTAGTTATAAATGTCTATCTGAATCGGACGGGGTGGGCAGGGTAGGTTTAATTAGTTATTAGACGCACAAGAATGCGCGGACGAGGCGGCGCGGGCGCAGGCGATGTTATCCTGAAATTAGCCGCCGACCAAATCAGCCTTGAGTGCCGCAGTACACAGAAGTGAACAGTGAATGTACAAACACAAACCAAACAAACAAAAATTAAAATAAAAAGGTTTTGCAGGCATGCATAATACCGGATTTTGAAAGTGGATCAAAAAATCGTATTGCACTCGTATTTTCACAGTCAAAGTCAAAGTATAAACGTTTAATTACATTAGATATGTTATATAATGTTTTAAGCTTTCGTGATTCTCATTAATAACTAATACAACGAGTCTCTACCTTCTGGACAGTGACCTAAATCCTAAGTTCTTTCTTCGGAAGTCAAAGTCAAAGTCAGTGGCTGTCCACGAAGATTCGTGGGAATTCAAGATTTGTGTATTAAGAATATAAATTAGTTTAGCCCTCGGGGACCCTAGAGCTGGCGCTTATCTCGCTCAAAGGCTAGGGATTAACCCTGCAAAGGGGCCTGCGTTTTGGGGTCGATGCCAGTGGCGTCTCTCGACGACGTGTTTGCCTTCTGAGTAGGGGGTTGTTTGGTTTATGTTAAGCTAGGCTAGTAAAAAATAAGTGGGTATTGTAATTTGGTTTCTTTAAAACTTGTTAAATATCACATAGTAAAGCGGTATTATAAGTACCTACTCTTCATTCAGGCGTGATGAAACTGACCGTGATGAATTGATGATATAAATTTTACATGTCCTGAAATTCGATGGTGTAGGTAGATATTAATTCGTATTAATAACAACGAAATCAGGCTAAAACTAAGAATGAATTAAAACAATTACTTTGCTCACCCACGACCTTATTATGACGTTTATGCAAGATATATGCGTGTTCATGCAGTTCCTCTACCTCCACACTATAAGATGAGAACATACAAAAATCACCCAAGCCCATCTATTACCACCACCACAGTACACTGACGCGCTTCGGACTCAACCAGAGTTCATCTTCAGAGCAGCACAACCTTACACCACACAACCAGAAGACTAACAAACCGAAACAAACGTTTAAATTTGTCACTGTAACTCACTAAGTACCGCAACCTATATTTTTTCTCAAATAAAACTACCCACAAAATATTAATAATTTTTAATCGAAAACTAAGAATATTTAGTAATATCATACCGGGTGTGGCGTTCAGTTCAGTTCAGTTCAGTTCAGTTTGACGAGTACGATCTATGTTTTCATTTTTTGCTCGTATTACAGGCCACACGGAATAACTCCACATTTAGAGACACAGCTCTACCTTTAACCTTTTTAGGCTTGCTTACGCGTTTAAGTTTACTGTTGTTTCTTCATTCACTGTGACTTTTCTTTTGTGATGCATTTAATATTTGCTCCCAACCAGTTTTCAACTTTATTTCTAAGAAAATAAGGAAGTTTATTGAGGTTTAAGAATGCCTATACTTGATACAAGATAAGGGCGGTGTAAATACGTTTTTGTAGATAGTATAAAGGATATTAAAAGGTGTGGTGCGTATTAAAAATATCGTCAGTACACATACGTATATCTTTACCTATCTTTTTTCGACTTTCAACATTTGATATTATGATCTTTTGTTCATGAAAAGCTATCCTAGATTTACGTGGCATGGTGTAAATGGGCATTTTCACAAATAACCCTTACTATACAGATACGTACCTGTTTTCTGTATCGCTTACTGTTTCTGGTGGACAATAAAGATTCATTGTATTGTATTGTACATTTTGTTCTTATAAAACACATTTATAAGCATCACATAAGAAAAAAAACGTATTTTTTGAAGAATTTGTAAATTTAAGGTATGAAAATGTAAAAAAAAAACCGGCCAAGAGCGTGTCAGACATGCCCAAAATAGGGTATTTAATAATTTAATATTTTCGTATTTTATATGGAATCTTCCAAGTGTAGGTATATTTTATACGTTAAGCTGCTATTTACTCTTAAACTACTAATAATTTTCAAGCAAACTAAGCCGTTATAGTTTTCCTTGAAAGTTTGATATACTTACTACCATTCTAAATTTTTTCAAATTTTTCCGATTCCGACGCTCGATTTTAATGAAAATTTGCACTTTAAAGCAAAACTATAAGGGTTCCGTTTTTGCCATTTTGGCTCCGGAACCCTAAAAATCCGCATTCAAATCGGTCCACCCGTTTAAGAGCTACGGTGCCACAGACAGACAGACAGACGGACATACACACATAGCCGTCATACTTATAACACCCCTCTTTTTGCGTCGGGGGTTAAAAATTGACGTTTTCAGGTTGTCACTATCCTCTCCTCGGTAAATAGTTCGAATGTTCGTTTCTAATGACTTGTTTATTTTTTGTCTGATATTTTTGTTATGGACCAAGTGATTATAATAAGGGCATTATTGAGAATTCCCGCGCATTATGAATAAAGACAAGTTATACCGGGCAAAGTGATAATTATTATCTAAACTTCATTATTTATCACATTGACCGGTAATTACAAATATTGCTAGGTACACGATTTGGGCAATTTGATTACGGTCGAGTTCATAAACTTGTGAGCAAAAATAATCAAAAATATCTGAACACGCTCCTACGCCGTTAACAATAGTCGTGTTCAGATATGTTTGATCAAATTTTTGCTCACAAGTTTATGAACTCGACTTTACAACTGAATTTTGGCCAACTGAAGTCTGATTCAATTAAGTAATCGGAAACTTAGGTGCGACGATGAGCGCAGCGAGGAGGAGCGTGTGTTAGCAAGCGTGAAGCACGAGCTGAGCGAGCGAAGCGAGCGTGCCGCGGTAGCGGCCGGCTAGTGCCAGAATTGAATTCAACCATCATAGGTAACTTAGTTAACAGATTTTGCTACATATTTAATTATATAGGTCAATGCATCTATAAAACGAAGGAATTTTATGTCAGGAATATGAATAATAGTAATGAAGCATATATTTGTATTACTTTGCCCATTTGGTGATAAGCATTATGTATAATGCCCGGGAAATTTAATTATTTGAATGATTATTATCAAATTGCCATCTCATATTGGTAATTTTTCATAATGCCCGATTTATCACTTGATCCACAACATTTACAATAGAAAATACAGAAGAAGGCCGAGAAAGTTCTTACGAATATCTCCGATTTGCCTTAAGGATTAAGACAAGCATTGCAGGTACTAAATAGTTAAACTCATTGTTATTGTTAACCACACCTCTGCATCATCGCAGGATGTCCAAACCGCAAAACATTTAAATTTGTTCCACTTTTGTTTCTGCCGATTGCTTCGCCGGGAACCGAACGCGTTTGTCGGCGCCGCACCGCAACCGCAATCCGCTGGATCACTGAGTTTCTGTTATTATAAGTTTTTATGGGTTTCTTATGAAACGTGGAGTGGTTTATCGTCTTTGTTTTGTTTCTGCGTCAACAATATCTTTTGCAAGAGCCCGTGGCAATGCCAATGGAAACACTGACAACCGCTGTGCTTTTTGTTGAGTCACGATTAATGAAAAAGTAACAGACCTAACATTCACGTTCCTTTGAAAGTCATTTTATGCATCTACCAGCCGGTTCACCATCAACGGTTTTTTTTTTCAGGTTGAGTTGCCTTAAGGATCAAAGACACTAGATCATTGCTTTTAATTACTTGATTTAATACTTCATTTAATTTTATTTAAACTAGGCAACAGAAATAGATGAAATTTTGTAAGTATATGGACTAGACGTAATTATCTATGCCTGTGGTTTTTCAGATTTTCATTATAAATTTGTAATATCAGAATTACAGGAGCTCAAAAGTCGTCAAAAAAAGATGTCAACTTTGCACGAGAATTACAGACTAATAAAGCATTTTTACAAAAATCGAAAAAAACCACAGACATAGAAAATATAATGAATATCTTGATTGTAAAATATCATTGATTTCTGTGCTATACTTATCGTATAATATGAGGACAACGACACCCAAAATTCAACCGCCCAAATCTTGAAAAGCCTACAGCTATCTCGATATAAATTACGGACGTCGTTGCGGAAGGCATGGGGGGACGGCTGCGAGCGCTTATGTCACGAGCGATAAAGACAGCAATATCCCAAACGAATACCTAACGCGGCCGCGCAGCCGGCAGGGAAACTTCTCTTAAGCTACGAGTCCACTGCATCGGAATCGGAGCGTACGGAGCGGACGGTTTTGTTGCTTTGTATGGATTTCTGTGGTACTGCGTGCACTCAAACGACATTTCTGCGCCACGCGTACGCTTCGATTACGATGCAGTGGACGTGCAGCTTTAGGGGTCATTGAAGTATTACGTAAGTACCTATGTGGGTAGTGAATATGTTTTGCCATGGTATTTTCGTATTTATCTTGCTTCCTCAATTAGCTTACTGAAGTTTATTAAAGCTAACTGAGAAAGCAAGGTAAAAACGAACTTATCCGACAAAATACGATAGATCTGTCTTTATGTCCACATTGGTACATAATTGTACATATTTTTAATCTGTTTAGATTTCTTTATTGTTATTCATGAAAAGCAGTTATCAAGTCTAAGGAATATATAGACTACAAATTTTTATATTGGTGATGTAATTAAGATCCATATACACCCCCCAGCCCCCATGTCATCAAAAATAAGCTAAGCCAATATTCCGCCACCCCACGTAATATTTAAATGACTCTTTGTATGGAGTGACGGTACTAACAAAATATCGCAACATAAGCGTTATACCACAAGATACAAAAGCGTTGCCTGTAAACAGAAGGACCTAATTTCTCTTAATTGATGTAGATCTTAATCTATTAAAAAATTACCTGTCATCGTCATTAACATTTTAGAATTTGTCTAAAAAAACGCAATATTTAACCGTAGTAATGATATCAGTTTAAAAAATGTTACCGCTATTCAAACAAATTACTCTATTAAATTTTATTTCCTCCAGAATCTGCCACTCTCAAACAGGCCCGCGACTGGCAGGTGATTTTCTTCTAAATAAAGAAAGTTTATCACTACTATTAATTTATATTTGCCAGCCAGTACCAATTAATTACCGTTAATTATTCCCTTTGATTTATTCAAATTATGATAATTAACGGCTAACGGATGGAAAGCAATATTTAAAAACGTGTTTAGCATCGATTTAGATGTATTTTGGAGTGAAGATACTGGAATGCGGACCCGGACAATTTGTTTGCAATCGTCTTGATAACAGTAGTGGTGGCGGTGCAGTGGCATTTCTAATATCACCGATTAAGTTCGCTTACTGGAACAAGTTGTAAAGTGCCGCTCGCTTGGAGGCATTGCTCGAAGCCAGTGGCCAAACATCGCGCATAGATCAAAGTTGCTGATCCGAAGTAAGAACGACTTGTGAAGGTATTTGACAAAGATGTTCGAACTGTTCAACATTAAGACAGTCATGTATGCTACGTCTTAAACACTTAATAATGTTAATGCAGAAAAGTTTTTTTTTTAAGAAAATTGGAATAGTTTCACTGAATTAAAATTCTGGTTAAAACCAGCGAAGCAATTCAATGGTGAACGTAAAATTTCAAATCCCCACTAGAACCGCGTGGGAACTACGGCAATTCTGAGAGGAGGCATGTGCCGAACAGTGGGACGTATATATATGGGATGATGATGGTGATGGCTTAAGCCCAGTGACGACTACGCGCAACTGGCGCAGCGAGCCGAGCGTTTTCCCCGCCCATTCCGCGGCTGAGACACTTGCTGTTTGTAGTTACCTAAGTATACATTTTCACCGTCCCGCTGGTCGCTTATAGTAGTGGCGGGACTGACCGTACCGTAAGGCTCGAGATTATCCGCTATACCTACGCGGCTTTAAAATTAAGACGATCGTGTAATGACTATAGTCTTTACAACGGACGTCAGACGCTTATACAGGTGATAATTAAATAACTGAAAACCTGAAAGTTGCTGACTATGTTTTAAATTAGGTTGTGTTTGTGTTTTTAAATCGCTTTTTTATTGTGCCCAGTCTAAAAGTTACGACTGCAACAGGCGCCAATTAAATATTTTAGCGAGGTTGCATACTATTTCGATAACTTAATACTGGCCGGTTTGCTGTCAATTGTGATTTTCTTCTAAAAACGTCAAAGCGCAACTGACAAATACAAATCATGAGTGTAGTTAGAAATTATGTAGAGTTACTGAACTAGCAAATCACCAATATCTTTTAAAATAATAAAGATATTCAAAAATAGATTCAATCAAATTAATTAAAATTAAAAAATATTATTGGGGTGTCTGAGGTTTTTAGTTATTTAATTAACACCTTGTAGTGCCATAACTAAATTTCAATCAGAGAAAAGCTCAAGTCACTTCCGCTGCACGTTTATGCGTACATTAATATAAATTAGTATACATTTTATACATGAGTGACAATTTGATTCAGTTGCGTTACATTGCGGAGCCTTCAAGAAAATTAATTAGATATAACGAGCAAAGGCTGCAATGTAATGGAACTTGTGCAGATTTACTTGCTATGCGAGCGAAATGCCTTGTAGGTTACGATTACGACGTGCTAGCTTGCCAAGTTTATCACTGTACTTTAGAGCATCCGTCTCTTTCGACTAATCTAGCGTGAACAGGACCAAATTAATGGACATTGCAAATTTAACTGTAGTCAATACGTTCTCTAGTATATGGCACAGCGTTAGGCACTTGTCAAATTTCAAGTATTTTCTAGTGATGTCTGTGGTGATGTAACGAATATTCGTACTCTCAATAGATTGTACGAATATTTTGCAAATATTGGCACTGAAAGAAAAGTGAAACTAATTTATACAAATGAAAGCCGAAAATAATTGAGGCAATGATGAATGGATGAGCAACGGAGAGGGGGGGGGGATGGGATGGATGGAGGAGAGATGTGAAATTACAATGTCTCGGAGAGAGTTAATTCAAACACTAAGCTTTCTTAGTATTAGCGTACTATTGGCGCTGAATAAAAAATCTGTATTTTACATGCGCGAAAATTTAAATTGGATACTCGTATTCACATTCGCATGCATATTCACGAATGTTGGACACCGAACATTGTTACATCACTAGTGTCTGTCTACAGCAGCTACTTAAGTATTTGCAAGTAAGTACTCTAACATTGTTCAGTGCTCGATTGAGCTAAGGGACGTAGTTTTCCACAGTAGCTGGAATCTATTTAGTTTTGATAGAGGACATATTGTGAAGTCTGGAAGGGAACATTAAGCAAAGTGACATAGAGGGAGGTAAGTCATTATGGCAACAAGATGATGATGTACAGTCAAGGTCATAAATATACTTATATACGTTACCGCAGTTCATTCGTTAAGTGTTTTTAGGGCTGGTACCTCTAAAAAATTGAGCCCTTATAGGACTTGCACGTCTGTCTATTACAGCCTACTTGTTTCAAAACTACTGAAGCGATTAATTGTGTTGAAAATTAGTACAATTACCGAATGAACTTGAGTAAATTAATTTTGAAGAATTGATAATTATTATTATAAGTCACGATCCTCGGCCAGTCTCATCCAGTTCTTGCTCAGGATCGAGGATCGTGCTCAGTGGCGTGCAACTGGAGAGGCCTATGTCCAGCAGTGGACTAAGATAGGCCGATGATGATGATGATGATGATTATAAGTCATCATAAAGGTCATTATAAGTTATCATTGATAATTATCAAGATAATTTCCTTGATAAAATAAATATCCTGTGAAACCTTATCAATGAACACTATTATCTTGACAATTCCGACCGTGAGTGTAACTTTTACGCCAATAATTTCATCGGATTATGCTCCACGCCGGAACACAGCAGCAACCACTATTGGGGCACAGGATTCGCAAGTTAGTTGGTGGTAATATTACGGTTCGAATCTTGCGAAAGGTGCCATTAGAAGAACGTGAAATCGACTAATCAAGCTTTGACTCCTTCATGCGTTTTAAAATTAATTGCTACGGTGCTTCGAATACAGCCTGTACAGCCCAATGCTTACAGCCAAGCAACTAATTTCATGCGATTAGCATTACATTGAGGAACGATGAACCATTGAGTTATGAGTGACCGATTAAGTGCTGCAATAAATGAAAGGAATTAGTTTCCAGGTGTAAACTTGGTCTTACATTCACTGACACGATTTATTCCCTTTCTAACTCTTAACAATAAGGAGTAAGTATGTGACGAGCCAATGCCCGTTGGTAAGCCTTTGGTATTGAGGTGTCGTCAGTACAGTTAGTCATCGAAGGGAGGCTTCAGGCGAGCTGTTGCCGCTGTTCAGTTGGTGTGCAGCGATACCACGAACCTGAGACTTCCAGGGGTACACATACAGACGTGCGCTTATAGGTACACACACTCAGTTCGACATCCACCCTAGCTTTAATTCGTCTTGGTTGGCCGCCTAGAGTGGACAGAAACTACTGAAAGAGCCAATCGGAAATCCATACGAATAATAATAAATTACATTATTTGGGATCGTTTGAAGGCAAACAAACTTTTAAAACAATAAGTAAAAAAGTTTATTAAAAAAAATTAAATATGGAATACACTGATAGCAAGAGAAAAAACAAAAATCACAACTAGCAGTATGTTCGCTCACCCGATCGTAACTCAAATATTTTTTACTCATTCGCTCGTCTCATTCACTCCACATTAGTCTTCAGTCATTCGGTCGCTCGTTTACATTACATCAAATCATTCTAACATTAATCCACCCTCATTCCCACATATATGTAGTTAGAATAAGAAGCTTTTCCGGCCCCACATCTACCTTCCTACTTATGAGTAGGTGTGGAGTAGGTTCATCTTCATCACCAGCATCAACCGCAAGACGTTCAATGTGGAACAAAACCATTATTTTATTCTTTGATGCTACTACTATGTAGCTATTGATATTTTTTTTAATTTTGCATAAAGCACCAAAAACAAAAGACAAACTGATTATTTTCTCAAGTCTTGAGTTAAAGCTTTAAAAATATGAAGTATTTATTTGGTCGTAGTAAGAAACATCGTTACTGCGGATCGCATGTACCTTGTTATTACTTGGCATCACGTAGGAGCGGGCGCAGGTGCTATCATCAAAGTCGTGCGACTCGAGATAAGGTTATATAGTTGCTAGTTAAAAAAATATCGAGCATAGTTGATGTAATATTTTACACGTACATCGAGTTGACATTCTGAGATAAAAGTGTTAAAATGTTGTGTAGCTTGCTAATAGCTGGGAAAATATAAAGAGTAAAAGATAGATATACAAAATAAAGCATAGTGGCACTTAATGACTAACAAATTAATCCATCTATAGGTAAGGCATATATTACATAGAATTTAATTAGTGCTAAGATATGATAGAACTGTAATGTATATTAGACGTAATTAAAATGTTTTTGTGTAATTTTTGCGTGTTAAGTAATTAATGATTGAAGAAATTGAACTACGTATACTTGAACATTATCCACTTGACAGTCCGACGATACCACGGTATCCAAAACCAAAATGCTTCAATCAAACCGTCCGTGGATACCTTAGTGTCGTAAAGTTTAACCTTGATTTTGTGAATAAATCATAAACTACATGCTATTTATCTTTATTCAAAACCTTGTAGTTAAAAAATAGTGGACACACAGCGCGTTTCGTCCGTCGATAAAAAACTCGGACGGTTTGAGGCATATTGGTCGCGCGCTTCCGGACTGTCAAGTGGTTACCATTTTGACTCCTAAAACTGCATTTTGAATTTTGGTTCTCGTACGTATTGAAAATACCTACAAAAATTCTGACAATAAGAGAAAATTAAGTGAGTTGCCTTATTTCTTATAATTAAATTGAATTTATTATTTTAATAGATATTTTATTTAATTTTTTGCTCTTTCTTTCGCTGAATTTTGATTTTACCTTAACATTCTTATAAATTAATACTGTACCAAACTTTTTATGTCACACAATTATCTCTACAGTATCAATTCTAGAAATATCGCACGGTATCCATCATAGCCCCTCTTAACTATAGGTAATTACCGGTGGGATCGCCGGAGCGGCGCCTGCGCTGGGATTCGTTGCAACCGCATTTATTACCGCCACTGTCATTTGTCTCTAATCAACTTTTAGAATAACCCCTGTGTCTGCGTCTTTTCAATTAGGAATATTTCCAGTGGCGAATAATTTCTAAGATTCTTTTATTAATGGACAGCTAAGAGAAGCTAAACGCACGCCTTTAATGAAAAGTGACTACAAAAATATCGTTATTCAGATGTTATGCTAAGGCTCTTATTTATATAAGCATGCAGCACCTTCTTTATAGCAATTTATACTATTCGATGTTTTTTTATTATTATTTCTTCCTAACGTGTTTTTTCTGTGTATCGAATATGTTTAAATAAATGTATCTCTCTCTCTCTCAATTTATTTGGACTAGGAACCCTAAAAGTAAAACATGGAAAAATGGCGCAGTTTATTTGCTGTAGGTATACGAATGACAAATTATACATACTTTTTACCTAATGTTATTAAATTAGGTAGGTACTGAAATAGTAATAAGTTTCGTCAAATCTGAAAACACGAAGAAGCCACTGAAACACATGGACGTAAAGTATGTAACAAAGAAGAAACTAACAAAAGTAGTTACACGTAGCGGCCAAAAAACAAAAAATAATGACAAAACTGTTAAAAATAATGATGTGAAAGCGGAATCGGTTTCTCCATTGTAACGGTGAACCGTCTATTACAACCATGAAGTCACTGGAAAAGCCACAATTACACTGTCCACATCTAATGCAGTGGCATCTAAACTAATACCAAAGGACGGTTCAACTACTTTACTTATCTAACTCCGGCTTATAGGCACTGCGGGGCTGCTACGAAATTCGAAAATCGAAGCTCGTGTCGTTCCGTCCCTATGACACTTATACTATTTAATACGAGGGTGAGAGGGATGGTACGATACGAAATTCGATTTTCGAATTTCGGAGTAGGCTCTCTGTTTAGTCCAGTATTCTACGGCTGAAAAGTCATCATAAGAGTTTTTCGTAAGGAATATAGATACCATATTGACTTGACGTGTCCTGGATGGATGGAAAAAAACAGTCATCTCACGTTTGTCATTGTCTCATATTCATTTGCCATAATCATTTATTTTTAAACAGTATTTTGTTCAGAATTTTTATTAAACGACTGAATTGTCAAAACCGAATTTCCGGGAGTCCGGAATGCATGGCAGTTTAGTGGTTAATCTTACTTAAAACTATAAAGGCAAAAGTTTATGACTAGGTACATGTGTGTGTGTGTGTGTTTGTTACTATTTCATGCTAAAACGGCTGGACGCATTTGGATCAAATTTAATCTTGTTTGAAAGTTGCATTTTCGTAATGACACACGGCTTTTTATCTCGATATTCCATTGGGTTTGAGATTTACACCATGTAAAGTCCTTAAATGTTAATCGCTGAGTCTAATCTCTAAAGACATAACATGGGTGTTTTTGATGCAACGTAAACGAAGACCAGAGTAGGTATAATTTTTGTAAAATACGGGTATTTAGTAAAATCTCAGAATGTTAACTGAACTAATGGTTTAAGCGAGCAAATTCGCAAGTAAAGGCTAGTTTACCATAAAGGTCACTTCACATTATTTGCCCAAACAATACCCGAATTCACAACACCGACCAACTGCCGCGAAAGGTAACTCCACCATTAGACGCCGAGATAAGATCTCCCATTATTCTACTTCCCTTGATTCATACTTGAGAACTATTACCATTAAATATTCTTTATTTGGTGGTAGGGGAGTATAGGGAACAATGTGGTCGCGCCCACTCTATCCGTCACATCTACACCTAGCGTTTGAATTACATTAATTTGTATCGGACTTATGGCGTAACTTAACAAGTCATGCCTGTGGCACAAGTTGTAATGCGTTGATGAAGAATGCTTTGGAGTGGGGCGTAGGGGTCAGCTTACGGCGAGTTTGAATTTACAAAATTAATAAGTTTCTGACACGTTTTATTTTTAATGCAAGCTTCTTCGCTGACTTTTTTGTTGATTGTACTGGAATTGTCATTCAATTTACATATGTATATCAAATGTCAAGTCAATAAAATCAGTTCTAAAAATCACACTTATCTTCCTAACCCAAACCAGCAATTAAAACATAGTTTCACGCAATTTATTTTCACACAGATGGCGCAAACGACATTTTTACCAATTAGAAAACCAACATTATCATTAAACACTAACTCGCCGCATACACACGCGATTATGCCAATTATGCCGCATTTGTGTCATAATCTCTTTTAGAAATCATCTGCAGATTTTGCTAGGATTCCTGGCTGGCGTTAATAGGGAAGGGCTAATCGTTGCCGCGTATCATACCCACTTAGATCTATCGATTAAAGTATTAAAGAGTGGTTTCCTGGCGATTATTATCGAGTTATTCGATTCCCCATTAGAGTAAGACCGACAGCTACTAAGTTATGACATCGTTTTAACTCATTTAATAATATTGAAACTGATGCTATCTTTAGACTAGTGCGTAAGTTAAATAGAACATTACATACCTATTCAGTCGTTTTGATACCGACCGACTAAGACTTTTAAAAAGTTAATAATGAATACCTTGTAATTTTCTTTCTGTGTACCTGTTTTCTGTATCGCTAACTACTCATTTGTGGTGTAAAAAAAAAGGTTGTAAGTCCCCGTAATTGTTTCAAACCTTTATTACTATTGTAATTTGATAGATGTATAAAATCCTTCTTATATAAAGTTTAACTTCTGTTATTATTACTAGAACAAATCTTATTTTGTTTATAAGCAAATCACTGGACTATTTAACACCAATTGACCTAGTCCCAATTCCCAAATAAGTAACGTTTCTGTTATGGAAACTAGGCAACGGATAATTACTTAAATAAATATTAAAACGCTCAATACTCGGGAATCGAGAATAGAAATTCGTTCGTTATATTTTTTATTATTAGTTTTCTCTTCCGGCTATCAACTCAGTAGCATTTCAAAATCACAATATAAGTATATAAAAGTCAAAGTCAAAGTCTAAATATCTTTATTCCATTTTCTTAGGCTATAACAAGCACTTATGAATGTCAAAAAAAATCTACCACTGATTCGGAAAAACCTCCGTTGAGAAGAATCCGGCAAGAAACTCAACGAGGTAGTGCATAATAGATAGATGTACCTAATACGAGTAATAAAAAAGTAAAGTTGATGAAAAAATATTGCCATCTCACGTCTACTACTGCAGTTTAGTTTACACACGCAATGTTAGGTACTCTACAAAAAAATCGTGTACAAAATCGCTTCATTTCCCACCTTGTACCACTCGCTAACCTAAAACCCGCGCAGTCACGCACAGCGATACCTTCACACGTCGGCGCTGCGCTCGCGTCGGCATAATGTGCGGACGAAATGGGATTAAAATAGGGATGTGGCGCTGGTTTTTTTATGTGTTGTGGAAAACGAGCATGAGTTTCACTTCATGGTAAGTGAGCACCACGTATGGATACCTGTACTCGTAACACTAAAGGATTGCAGATTCGTTGCTAGATTAGAGCTTCAGGTGTTAATATATTAACAGCGCTGTCTTTCTTTGCCGTAGAAGGTGTGGAATAATAGTCTTTTTTTTATTGTATTAAGAAAATTGCAAAACAATAAAGAGTTCTTTTGGTATTTAGACACATAAGCTTTATTTATTTGGGATAAAAGTTTTATCTCACAATGGAGATGTGAAAAAGGAAAAAAACAACGTTTTTTCTTTCATCTTTCGGGCATTTTACAGATTTGTATAACGCGTCTTATTAACAGGTCGCTATTGGACTCGTAGAAACATAAGCGACATGATAAATTAGCCGGATAAAGTGAGATTAGCAGTGAAACGAAATAAAACAAAAACTACATTGATATATTGACTACTACCTAGTACTATTATTACTAGAAACAAATGCATTAAAAGTTTTAGAGCTATTATTTTTTTACAACCCTACTTAGGTTAATCTGGCGGAGCTGGATTATATTATAAGTACAGGTCCATATAAATCGGAGATTAATATTATGTACCTACTACTAGCTAGGTTTGGACTTGGGGTAACCGAATATCAGACTAATATCTGTATTTTGATAGTGTATTACAATTTTGATGATACAGGCCGTCTTGCAGGAAAAAAAATCTAGATTAAGTAGTTAATCCAGGCTTAAGCTTGACAGTTCCATACAATTTGACACTACTAAACTGAGCTTAACGCTAACTCGAGATTTATGTGTTTCCAGCAAGCAGCCATAAATGATTTGATATTATGTTACCTAATAAAAAAATATGGGCGCACAAACCTCCGAGAAGTCTCTCTGCGACATTGTGTTGCATCTACATTCTCCTATTCTGCTTCTGCAACAAACATACAAACCTTTAAAAATACACATTCAAATATTTTTCTGTCAAACATTTCATTTTCATAAATATAAGTTTTTTTTTTGTTGATTGTATTTGCATTGTCCTACAAAATACATAAGGTATCCGTATCAAATAAGTCAATCCTATCTTTAGAAATAGGTGAAGTTCTACTAACAACAATATTTACATAGGTACTTGTAAAGTCGAACAAACTGAATCATGTACAGTCGAGTTCATAAACTTGTGAGCAAAAATTTGATCAAAATATCTGAACACGCTTCTACGCCGTTAACAATAGAGTCGTGTTTAAATATTTTTGATCAAATTTTTGTTCACAAGTTTATGAACTCGACTGTACCAGGGTGGAACCTTTGTGCGGATGTCATGTTGACATCCCATGAAAAATTACTCCTGTACATGAATTAATTTGTTTGACTGTACATACATACGAATCATGTAAGTTAAAAAAAGGCTTGAAGAAATTTATATTCAAACGTTCTAAATATCCAAAATTCAACATTTAACCTTAAAGTTTTAATTTACACAGAAGTTAAAGCCACATAAATAAAGTCTTTATTAAAACGCAAGCACTGTATTGGAAAGTGCTTGAAATATTCCAGCGCTTACCATAAACTATGTATCGACTTACCCGCTCCCCGTGTAAGAGTATTAAGTTTATAATTATGACCAAAGCATGGGTTTAATGTGCAATTTTGTTGAAAGTACTCGCCGTTTGATTATAATATGGTTATAGAAAAACCCGCCTTATGCGAACAGGTTAAAGTACAGGATGGCGTGGTTTTGTATGAGGATATCACTTGCCGGTGGCCGCATGAGCCTGATCTGATGCCACTTAAGTTCCCGCCAATGGTTGTCAAACTTGCTATTAGACATCAAACTGCTGGAATTAAGAGTAAAATTTGATAAAGTGATGGTATTAGGTAATCAAATTACGTAACTGTATCCATATCGTTAATCTAAAGATTTATTTATTTATTTATTCGAAGAGTTATATTTATATAGCTCTTACCCATTGCTTCAGTCGCGTGAACCTTAGGTACAGTTGAATCTTAATACCTACCAGGATTTTAGAAAATCTCATGGGCATTCCCTAAAATTGCACTATAGCTATATTAACGTTGCATTTATTATTATTACGTTTGTGCTCGTTATTCGCTAGTTCAACATATAAATTCCATACAAGTTTTGCGTTTTCTTAGAGTTATATTCGCTTGATTTTTTTTCTTATTTTAATCTTTATATTTATTTTGCATAATATAGAAACATGAGGGTTTCACAGATGCGAAATATCGCTAGATGGCGTTAGTATCGTGAGGTCCGCTTGACGTTTGACGTTTGCTCGTGATTGGTTAAATAGGTAACTAAATAAGCCAATCGCAAGCAAACGTCAAACGGACCTCACCTCAAGATACTAACGCCATCTATCGATATTTGGCCTCTATGAAAACCCTCATTATCTTTCGACTGAGTGGCTGAAATTTTAGGGTTATAGTGTCCCACTATCTACCTCAGATTATATCAAAATACAACAAAAATATATAGACCACAAAGAGCTCTTTAATACTCGTTTGTATTTATGTCACTTTTTTATACTACCAGCGCTTTTGGAAAGATCATAATTGCCAAGAAGAATGCGCCAAAATAAACTTGTCAGAAAGTCACTATTTCAAGTAACATGTATTAACCAAAATCCTGCTTAGAGTGGAGAATATTAAAGTGTAAAGATTCTAGAGACGAATCAACGTTGTTTAATTATTAGCAGCAGACATATGATCATACTTCGTGAAGAAACTACATTGAGCAGTGTCTTTAACAAATAATACTTACGTACAGTTTTAGATTTACAACCCATGGCTTATAATGAAGTAGCAGATAAAACGTTCATAACTTGGTTACGGAAAGATTTATGAGCCTGTCCAGGGAAACCAGATCATCAAACTGTGTCTGTACATAGTACAGTTACGTGTAATAAGATAGTTAGGCATACAGGCGGGCATACTTTTAAAGTATCCGTCAAACCCACAGAGATGTTTGAGATGTTTTGGTCAGTCGGTCATTTTGAAATCTCATGCACGTTCCCACATTTTATGGATATCACGATACATTTTTGGTCAGTTGCAGTTTGTATCTGATTCGTTATCGTCAGTTACTGTATTAACCAGTTTAGCTAATTGACGATCATTTACATATTTACCAGATGTAAGTATTCTTCATAAGACTCGTTGTATTGTTAGTTTTCTTTTTGGAATCCTTGATTTTTTTGTTGCTTCGTGTAATGATAATAAACTGATCAAACGGAGAACGCATCTGGTATGATATTTTCTGAAGTTTAAGATAAGACTTCCGAAAGAAACAGCTTTAGCAGCTTTAGCTTTTTTATAAGCTTTTATGGAAGTCGAATGCCCCAGCGACGAACGTCTGACGTCGCAAAAGTTAGACGTAACTTTAAAGCATGATGACTCTCTGGGTGGCAGTTAAGTTCATAACATTTCAAGTAAACCACAAGCAACAAAGTTCAGACAGAAGAGGAAACATTGACGAATACTATCATTGCTATGATTACAGCCACTCTTAAACTAGCTCGTAAACCTCCATTCAATGCATCTACGTATTTATGACTGTTCGCTGCGACCGGCGGAAAGCGGAGATGTTACTATTTTAAACGCTGTTGGCAGTGGAGCGCATTTGGACACAGAGTAGGTAGGTAACCAGTTCAGAACAGATAATCCTGGGCCCAATTGCATAACAAATTACAAGCAAATAGTATTAGTGAATTTCAATACAAAATCACTAATACTATTAGCTTGTAATTGGGCCCTGTATTTATCTTTGAAGAGGCTTTATACTCGTGGTTTTAAGCAATAGAATAGTGAAAAATAATGTATTATTATATAGACAAATTCCTTTGCCCCCTGAATTATGCTGTTTAATTAAATTTGATTTTGATATTATAAGCGCTTACTTTGCTATTCTGGTGACCAATCAAGTGAGCCAAGCAAGTTCATCATGAAATAGTACTACACGAAACTTTAAATGCCTTATAAACAATCAAGTAAAAAGGCGTTCCCTGATACCTGAAAGATTCTTAATAAAAACTAAAGTGTAGTAGATACTACATACGGTTTACTAATGTTTCGGCGAATAACGTTTGGCAACCTGTTTCATTTCGCATCTTTTCATTTCCCAACTGTTTAATATTTCTCTAACCTAACCTAAAGGGTTCTACACGATGGCCCTGAAATAAATCCTGAAATACTTACAGTTTTAGAGTTTACGAAATGAAAAGTTGCGAAATGAAACAGGTTGCCAAACGTTACGTTGCGAAAAGGCAGTACTCGACTATATACATACCTATGCTTTTGACAAAAAACGAAAAATCAAAAAAAGTCACTCTAGTAGTAGTCACTCTACGCGGCCACTAATATTCGAACATTTCCATATACCAGTGTTTCTACATTCACGTAGGTACACGGTTGACATATACATGTCGCTAAATACATATATGTCTAGGTACCGCCGAAAGCCACATAAAACTAAAGGAGAGAATGCCAACGTTCATAACTTTAAATGATACCTAGAGGCACACAATGGGTACCTATAATTTGTTGCTTCTTCTAAGCTACTAAAAAAACGTTATTTACGGTCAAAATAATTATAGTTCATGTGCACTTAGATTTGGGTCTTACTTCATCGTTTTAAGATTGAAAGAAGCGCGTTTTTGGGCGATGAATTAGTCATATAAGGAATAAAAAACGAATGTGCCTTCGGGGTCTTTCGAACAGTAGCCAGGTGTTTGGTGCTTTCAAATCCTGGCCATGTTAGTATCATTACGTACACGTCAGTTAGCGTGAGCCACGCGTGAGCGAAGCCATCAGATACAATAATTTGGTCATTGGTATACTGTTTTTGAATGTTGAAAAGGTGTCTTATGTACAATTAAATTGCATTGTATCACGACTGATTTTATATGTGACTGACACTTAAAGGTGTAGTTAGAAATTTGTTTATCATTTTGATAGAATTATCCAAACGTCTCTCGGATACCACAGTAGTGGACCGTAGAGCTGGCAGCTTCCTCGCACAACGTATCAGCATTGCTATACAGCGAGGAAATGCTGCCAGCATCTTACGGTCCATGCAGAGGGGGCATACTTTTTCAAATTTCTTTTAGTTATAGTTTAGTTATTAGTTTGTTTTACTTTTATTCATATTTTTAAATTAGTCTAATATTAATTTATTATCGTGTTCCATACTTAATTATACTTCAATATTGTTCTGATGTGTAATTTAAATATACAAAAAACGAAAAGTAGGTACTTTACGTTGTGAAGTTTTAACATGCACTTTTACTCGTAACTAACTTATACTAGGTTTATCTAACAATTATTTCAATTTATATCCAGCTGATTACATTTAGTGTCAAAGCTTGTATTTCATTATAATGATATAAAGTATCTTCTTACTTTCAATCCTTTGCAAATTATGCACGAGTGCGTGTCAAGACTTATGTATAGACAACAATTTACATTTATATACATAGTAGGTACTTAATTGATGAATTATTGACGGTTTTCCATACAAAACAAACGAACAAACTGAGTATCTTATTTATTCCTAATAGCAGAAGGTGTGATAGATGGTCATTGTTGACCTGTCAAATACAAAATAATACATTTTAACCGTCATCCATCGTCTACGTCCACTGTCTGAGTTAGTTTGTTCATTTAGGTTCCTGTACTTAACCTGTGAAATTTAAAAACTATGAAAGCTTTGACGAAAAGTTAACTTGTACTGAAAGAAAAGCTTTTAACGAATCAACGTTTTTTTGATTTTTTCGTTTGATTGTTCTCTGATTTTTTTTTTCTAGGCAAGTTTCCTGAAAGTTACTACAAGTATCACAGACAGACAACGAATGAGGGCTAAAAGACAGGCGAAATATCGCTAGATGGCGTTAGTATCGTGAGGTTTTTGACGTTAGGTCTTGATTGAAATTGGCTCATTTAATTATTGGCCCATTGCAAGCAAGACTGTACCTAACGTCAAAAAAACCTCACGGTACTAACGCCATCTAGCGGTATTTCGCTGTATTTCACCTGTCTTTTAGCCCTCATTGATCGAGGGCTCCTTTCTAACAGAAGATATTTTATACACTTTCATTGTTGCAATTACAGATGTAGTGGATAACGGGTATCGTCGTATTTTATCGGAAAAGTTAGTATTTATCGTGCTCTCTCAATCAGCTTTAAGTACCTACCCATCGTATGTAGGTACAGTCAACGTCATAAATAAGTGATCACTTTTGTATCTTGTCATTTTAACATCATGTTTGAAAAGCCATACGCAATTGTGTACCGAGACCAACTGAAAGCGACAAGGTACAAAAGTGATTACTTATTCATGACGTTGACTGTACAGCCGTTTTGACATTTGACACTAAATAATAAAGTTCCTCATTTAATGGATATGAAAATGTCAATGTATGAAGTGTCAATACAGTAATTGATTGACACTTCGCGCACAGCTTCGGGTGCCATAATATACCGACTTTTCGCGAAGGAAGTACATTATGCACTATTATGATTTTAAGTGATGGATCGTTAAGGGTTCAATTGGACTGAGCATCTTCACAAAACGTGAACTTTCATATCAGTGCGAGACGAGGCTCTCGACCCCGCGACCTCGCGACGCGCGAATGTCTAATCGCATCGCTGCGTCTGCGCAGTCTTTACATACGTCAATCAGATTAACAATCTTTCATCCATTTAGGCCGTAATGTCATACTAAAGTACGACCGAGGAATTAAGTTTTAAAATCTATATAAATAAAAATGAATCACCGAATGTATATACACGCATAACTTCCGAATAACAGCACCGAATTGGAATTGGATATTTTTTGTAGTGTTTGTTATTGCCAGGGCAAGCTACAAGTAAGATAAAAAAAATGAACAGGGGCAAAGCTGCGGGCCACAGCTAGTAAAATTTATAGAAATTTTGCGTCATTATCTCTACCTGTTTAACTAAAGCAAAGGCAACAAGACGAGTTAGTTCATCCTTGTCTGATACGTTATTTTTAGTATCTCGCTCCTTTTCTCTATCATGCCATATATCTTCTCGTTGGCGTTACTTTATAGGTACTGCTAGAGATATATAATAATTACTACAAGATGCTTTAGTGGTTGGATGGGCAAGGTTCACTGAGCACCCTTGGAATGAAATAAAATGTCATTTTTGAAACAAATAATTTAGCTTGTAAAAAATGTTTTTTTAATTTAATTCGACTAACAAAATTATATCCATACATTGTCGATGTTCGAAGTGAAACGCATCATAAGTGCGTACGTTTTGAATAATAAAAATAGAATTTAAAAGTATTAAAAATCCTTTAAGTAAGGACTTAGCTTTTTAGGCTTTTGTTTAAAAAACTTTAAAGTTCTAGTCATGTGACTCGAGACTAAAGGGTGGTCTAGACTAGCGAGGTGTTAAAAAAAGAGTCGAGTTTTCCTAAAAGTCTTTAAGACTTGAGTCTCTTTCATCACTAGTTACACCGCCAGCAAAAACGTTACGTCGCGTGCGCGCGCGCGCCCGGGGCCACCACGCGCGCTACGGCGCTACCTGTTGCGTTACGAGGAATGCCAGACCAATTATATACACGCGTTATTCCTTTATAAAGCTTTACGATTTTAGTTACAGTTTTGACACTTTTATAGACGTTGAAGTTTTTATCACGTTCCTGAGGTTCATTCCAAGGCGGTCCTCTAACTCAGAGTACAGTCGAACAAACCGATTCATGTACATACCAGGTTGGAACCTTTTAATAATCAATTTCACTATTTCCTTGACAAAAGTATGGAATGTCAACATTACATTAGTAGCACAAAGATTCCACTCTAGTACATGATTTAGTTCGTTCAACTGTACACTACCTAGTACGGTGAAGGGCTTTAATCCCTGACTTACAACAGAACTATTTCACAGTAAACATCATAGTGACATCGCATTAATATACAATGAAAATCGTAATGACTTTTCCTTTGAAAAGGTAAACTAAAAGAATGTCTTTGCTCACCCGTGACCTTAATTATTTTAGTTCATTGATATGGACCTCCGCAAAGTAATGTCTGATTCAATAAACTCTTTGAAAAGGTTCCATGGTGGCTTATGAATTAAAGTCCTTAACTGTACCTACACATAAGCAAAGACGAGACTCTAACAAGCGCAAACAACAATTCTATATTTCCCTTAATAAGGTTTAATTCTGAGAAAGTATTTCCACTATAAGAGAAATGTTATCGAGTGTATTTAATTCTAAAATCGATGGCCACTTTTTTGACTTTCCGCTCTCACGTTTTATTGTGTTGTCCTATGTTTTAGTGTATTACTGTACTCACTAATCTTAATTAATATTACAAATGGGTATTAGATTTCCGGTTTTTTTAGGCACTAAAAGAATGAAATAAATATGTCTAATAGCAGATACTCGTAGGTAGAGGTAACGCCTAAACAAGTAGTTATTTTACCATAATCCCTGTAAGTAAACCGTCTTCAAAAAGAGCATTATCAACTTTTTGACATCACTCCATAAGATCTATTATTGCACGTGTCACAAGGACTATCGTAAAATGACACTGCAATAGTCAGGTAGTAAAAGGTAAGTAGACATGGGTATCTCAGGGACGACAATAGACTGATGAATGATGATCGATCTGTGTTACATTGCATTTTAAATCGCTAATTTGTTTAAGAGTATCTTTTTACAGGCTTAACTTTAACTTGCGTCGTTTGTATGGTAGGTAAGTGGTACAGTCAACGTCATAAATAAGTGATCACTTTTGTACCTTGTCGCTTTCAGTCGGTACACAATTTCGTGGCATTTCAAACATGACGTTAAAAATGAAAAGGTAGAAAAGTGATCACTAATTTATGACGTTGAATGTACAATCAAAGAAACTGATTTGCGTATAATACTAGGTAGGTATTACATCAGGGTTTTTAATAATTAATTTCGCTATGGTTTCTTTGGCAGATGTATGGAATATCAATATAATATCAGTATCACAAAGGTTCCAACTTGGTACGCGATTCAGTTTCTTTGAATGTACGTACCTATTGTGATTATGTACTTAAGTTGTGGCTTGTACTATTACTTATTCTGTGGTTGTGGTAAGTTTAAAATTAGCAAATTATTTTTGTATTACTTGCTGGTAACAATACAATAAGTAATTTGGTAGCGACATTCTGGAATTTTGACTGGATATTTTTTATATTTCAACCGCTTTACGCACCATTCTCGAGTAGTAATGTAATGACGTCCGGTGCAAAAGAGTTTTGGATTGTGAAGCTCGAATTAATTATTTTGTTCAGATTCCAACAAATTTAACCGAGATAATGGATAAGCTTACTTCTGAATAAAATCCGGTGATATTGCCGCTGCAATATGGTAAAAATGTCGAGGTAAATTAGCAATAAATAGTTCGTGATGGAAGCCCAAGAAATATCTATAAGTTATAAATAAAAAAGCTCGCCATTATTTATATCATCAATCACCATGCACCTTGCGCACACTATATTGCTACAATACATCAGCTATATAGTCAGCTATATCACTATCTCCTCCTTCCTTATCCCGTGATAATTTTGGAAAATCCTTTATTAGTTTAAGTAGGTAGATGTAGGTACCAACAACAAAATAAAAAAAAGTATTTTCCAAATCGGTTAGAAAAGGAATGACGAAATTTCCAGGTATTTAATATAAATAAAAATTGGACAAGTGCCAGTACAAATCGCGTGGGGAGGGTTATGTATTGTATTACCTATCTGTATATTTTTTGTAATTATGCCCCATATTTAAACCACACTTTTTTATAGATTTTCTGTGTTTGTACTGTTTTCTGTAATTTTTTTAACAATTTCGGACTCAATAGTTAATTAACTATATTTTTTACATTATAAAAATATATATTTACACAGTTTTTTTGATTTGATATTACAGAAGAACATTTTTTTTATCAAATAGCTGGCAAACGAGCATGAGGATCACCTGATGGTAAGCGATCACCGCCACCCATGGACACCTACAGCATAATTAGGATTGCAGGTGCGTTGCCGGCCTCCAAACATCCAAATAGTTGTAAATATAAATTTATGTATATTTAAATTTACTCCACAAAAGTTTTAGTATTATTTACAATACAACGTTCGTCTTTGATTCACCGATTTACATTTATTGGTGTGTATTAAATTTCAATTCAATCAGTTCAGTAGCTTTGTAGTAAATTGATTTGATTGTGACAAACAGAGATATAGGTATAGCCATAAGTACAGACAGAGACAGGACTGATCCCTTAAGGGTTGTGTTTTTTCTTTTGTGCTGCAACCGAATTGAGAGTACAACCGAATCAAGAATCTTCTCCGTTTTTATTTAAATCTGTTGAAAAGAAAATAAACACTGTTTGTTTTCCCAGAAAACTTTACGAATTTTTAAAAATTCTCCTAAGAGAAAAATAATACATAGGTATATAATTCGAATCAAAAGTAACATAGTTTTGTCCTCAAAGATCTAAAATAAACAGTTAAAATATGTTAAACATTATAGGTTTAATTTTTATCTTTACGAAAATATTTAACAAGCGAACTCGAGCTGACGAAAACAATCAGACTATGAAACAATAAAACTTAAAGGTACCTCATTGTTCAATAATCACACTTCTCATACTTTAAACTACAAAACAAATTTGCATTATGATGGGAATGTCCTAAAAACGCGTTGATGTCTTTTATACGCACATGCGCCTGAGTTGGAACTAGGTATCGACACAATTAAATGCGTTCAACTATGAAACTGGCTTCGACGCAGCTATTAGATAATAATTAGAAGATATAAAGCAAAACAACTTTCTAGACCACTGGCATTGGGTTCACGCTTTCATTGCGGTCCAATGAAAATAGATGATGATTAGGTATATTATAAATTTATTGTTCTTTCCCTTAAATAATTTTCGTTAAGAGTAAATTTGTATGTATGGCTTATTATTTTTGAAAAATAATTTAAACATCATTTAACAATATTACAAAAAATAATCAAAACATTGACAGCAACGCTTAAATTAGCAAAAGAGTCCTTTGAAAGTAGTTGAAAAATAATGAAAATATAAGTGTAAGCTAAGCACGGTATGTATATAGCATTCGAAAGCTCTATCAACTCTATATTATTCTCAAATGTATTCAAAGGCCAAACTCTAAAAGTATATCTTACCATCCGTGGATTTAGACCAATTATAAACCCATTTCTTGCGGAACACGCTTATTACTCGTACACGCAGACAGACAAACAAAAAATATCAATCGTAAACCACTTTACATATACACCAGTCAACGCATATTTGTACGTGCACTTGCATTTTAGCGTTAAATTACGGAATTCACTTGTTGGATACACTGTTTTACAACTTGCCGGTATTATTTTGTGAATTTTTATGCGATTAGGGGTTTTTTTTTTGAAATTGGAACGCGTCGGTATCGGTTGCAGGTTGTATGCGCTTGCGCCGCCTCGGATGGACTGACTGCCGGTTTTCTGTGTTGCCATGTTAGGTTAAATTACCTTGATAGCAGTAAAACAAAGTTACCGCGTTTTTTGAAGAAAATGGTTAGAAAATCTCAAAAGAAATAGTTTGTAAGTAAGAGGATAAGATGGGAGTTATGGTTTTCAATTTGAAAGAATTTATGGTAAGGTTTATTGATCTTGGAAAAACAATATCCAGATTGAAATCATGCTCTCAAACTATGAAATAATAAATAAAGATTAAATAATAAATATCATGAGACACCTGATACCAATTGACCTACTCCCAAACTAAGCAAAGCTTGTACCTACTATAGATACTAGGTAACGGATAAACATACTTATATAGATAAATACATACTTAAATATATATTAAACATCCAAGACCCGAGAACAGCAATACAATAATACGAATATTCATTCAAATAACTGCCCCGGCCGGGAATCAAACCCGGGGTCTCAAGCATACGCAAAAAATATACTGGACTCATTACGAGGAAGCCCATGGTTCTGTAGCTCTTATAAAGAATAGGTCAATATGATACAATGCCAAACCCAAGAACAGCCAAACCCATTTCAACCCATTTTCCTTAATATCCTCATTCGATTACTTTATCCACAAACAAGGCAAATTTCCCACGCGTTAGCAACACCGTTTGCCGCCATATTGCCGTTAAAGCAAGACAGCATGCTCTCCCGTCTCGCTTCTCAGGGCGGAATGCGACCCGCTATCACCTTGAAGGCCGTACAACTTGCGGACGCTTCAATGAAAATAAGAGCTTCGAGCTTTTCAAACTCTGCAATAGAGCGTTTGAAATATGTTTGAAATGGCGTAGCAAGCCATAGAGAGCTGTAAGTTGTCAGTTTTTTTTGTAGAAAAAAAAAGTATAATTGAGAAGTCCGTGTACAAATCCGTGTATCAGTTAGCTAAACTAAGCGATGTAGACTATAGAGACGATATCATACTAATGTTACGTATGCTTCTAGTACCTATATTATTGTAATGTGTAATACTTAATGCGTTATGTACAGTTGTCTAGTTATGTGTTGATGTTTCAGTGTTAAGTTTTATTCGAATATTGCCGTTAACTTCAATAATAAATGCTTCTCTCGTCTAGTTAGTCTAACTTTATCATTGTTAGCATCAGTCAACACTGTTCTTAACACATATTGATCTTAAATTACAACACAATCGGATCATTTTTTTTACTCAGTCGTTAACACATATGTCAAATTTGTATGGTGTTAAGTACGTTGCTGTAAAACGACAGAGTACAAAAGTTATAGCTAGTTTTGTCGTTGACCGTACACCATATGATGATTAGTTAAGAGCATAGTATACGGTAAGCTATGGGCACCCTTATTGCTACAGAGCGATCTCTTCTTAGACAACTTATGAAAACAAAAAGAAGAAAGATGTCCCGCTATGAGTAGCTATATGCCCAGCAGCCCACCCAACCCAGCAGGGTTAAGTTTATTTAAAAACGAATGCTTGGTGTTTCAGTAATTTTTCAAAAGATCACTAAAATAAAAATATCTAGTGATTTTTTCTTTGCAGCTTAATTACTAGCCCCAATGGTATCTTTGGGTTAAAACTACCGTGAGACACTTGATATAAAGTATTTATCAAAACAGATTATACGTGCCACTCATGTACCTATTATACCTAACATGTTTTGAACCAATTCGTGTTTTTTTTTAAATCAAGTTTTGCATCAACGGCAGCCAACATACTGCTTTCCAACGCCTTTGTAGCGCTGCAGGGCTACTACGAAACTCGAAACTCGAAGTTCGTGTCGTGCGGTCTCTCTGACACATACTGTTTAATACGAGAGCGAGAGGGACCGCACGACACGAACCTTGAGTTACGAGTTTCGTAGTAGCCCTGCTGTTACTCGGGGCGGCTGTCGACGGCGAACAACTACCTTCATCTACAACAGATTTCATAATTAGGGTTCATAGGGAAAATATTTTTTTTTATAAAACCTATTAGGTTTTTTAAAATTATTTTATAAATTTTCAAAAATCACAACACATTAATTTTAGTAGCTAGGTCTTGCTCACTCTTGTCATCTCAACATCATCATCACGTCAGCCGAAAGACGTCCACTGCTGAACATAGACCTCCCCCAAGGCTCTCCACTCAGACGTCTTGTGCTTTCCGCATCCACCGCGACTCATTCTAGTATTAAATTGGTAATATATTAAAAAGATGGAATGATAATACAGTTAGCTTACATTAAAATAAAGCAAATAAGAAGTAAACAAGGCCAGGCAATAACCATATGCCTACAATAATAATAACTAAACAATATAGATATATGTAGCATGTAGCATGGAAACATATGTGAACATTATATTATTTTAATTATAGATGAGGGCTCGCCCGCCCTTTGCACTCCTTAGTTATAAAATCTTAAATAATAAAGATTATTAGCTAAGTAATTATAAAATTTTTGTAATGATATTCTGATTTATAATAAACAGTTTAATTTTTTTTTTTTAATACGAAGTTCTAATATAAAACTTCGTAAAGTAGAAAAATTGGAATTTCGTATCCTGGCGAATATGGCTCATGCGACGTGATATATTTAACGGTTGTGATTTTGGATTTACTTAGCTCTAATCTAACAAATTTATATCTAACATTAACCAATAAAGATGCCAAGAAATGTATAAATTATAGGTAATCTCGAGAGCACATGAACTTTGGTTTGGTTGCTTTACATTTTGGCAACTCTTTTAGAATCTCTGGGGTGGGGGCAGCTACCCCTCCCTGCCCCCTTGGCGACGCCCTTGCTGACGGCAAGATACGAAGGACCTAGCTAGGTAATTAACACATACTTGTTATATAAATAGAATGCTTAAAGCTTTAAGTTTCTTTATAATACAGTTCAGGTCAAAAATTTGTTTACATTTTACTAGCTACCTTGTCGCTGTCACTTCATGTTTGAAATTTGATACAGATGAGGTGATATACAATACAAAGATATCTTTTGACGTCGACTGTACATAAATACAACATGTTTTTATGAGGCGTTTTTCACTAAAATTCCTGTCCGTGCTCGCACAATATATTATAAGCATGTTGTTAAACCTCTTTCCGTTGCTACGCAACTGTCATTTAGGCGTCCACACCACCCACACGCTTTTATATTTTCAGGTTGAAGCCACTGGCGCTATTATTAATGTTTTGTCTTACTTTATTTCAAGACATAGACTTTAAACTAACGGGTTACGGATGGTTTTACAATGTGATTAAAACTAAAGTATGAGTATAATTTAACTTATTTATACGTCAGAAATGACAGTAGAGTGTCGTTTCTGTAAATAAAACTGACCGTAATCTTAAATTAAAATTAATTTCATTTGAATTTGTCGTGGATCTGATATCACATGACCCAATTGTGGGTGCAATTACACCCACGTAGTATAATCATGCAATTGCCCTGACTTGACTTATTTGGCTGAAGGTCCGATTGAAGAGTGCGACAGTGTGAGTGAGAATTGCCAAGGAGGTCAGTGTATTGATCTCACAGCCTTAAATGAATCATTTATTTGCTTCAAATACTATATTTATTGCCAGTGAGGTTAACCCAAGGTGTTGAGAGACAACGTGTTGAATTTTGACTTGTGAATAACAAAGTAAGTTTTATTTAAGATCCATTGTATTTCAGTGCTAAACTATTTGCATTCAATATGAGTTCTTATTTTACTTATTTTTTTTAAAAGCACAGTAACTTTTTTACCCTTAACATGGTCATGTAGTGGCCACTTGTGACCAGTCATTGCCTATTTTTTTAAATTAAGAATTAAATGTTTTATTTTGTAATGATTTAGGTGTGTACCATTCTCTTTATAAATATATTATGAGCGGTTTCAAATGTGAAAAGTGAATTCCCATTATTGTATTTTATTTCAAACGCATTGTCGAACCTGTATTATGTTACCTACCACAAGGTTAAGATCAAAAAATTAAAAATAACAGAAAGTCATTTTATTTGTGACTTTCTTATAGATTAACTCAATTCCCTAGCCAGAAACTAATCTGTGGCAAACAGTTCCTATTTCCTATTCCTATGCACACTATGTCTTAGGCAATAGACAAAATTAAAAAAGGGTATTTTATGGAAAGCTAATACCAATAAAAGAATGTTAGTAAATGACAGTAAAGAGAATATGTTCCAAAATCGATATTGAAATTTTGTTAACCTCTCTTTCTATTAATGCATTATTTTAACTTGTTATTTTTGTTTTCCTAGGTCTTACTAAACTACAGTACTTGGGCATTTTCATTAAAACATATACCTAGCAACGGCATAAAGTTAAAAGTTGTCAGTTTTGTGACAGTTTTCCCTACAGTTAATATGGAATAAAACGTCACAAAACTGACAATATTTAACTTTTCCTTAACTAAGCCGTTGCTAGGTACATGTTTTAGTAAAAATGGCCTTCACCAGTAAATTGTAATTATTTTCATACCACATTTTCTCCAGTAATTTATATTTTGAGTTCATTATAATAGATTGAGCTGGGATGGCATAACTAATATAAAAAATTAAATACTACAAAAATTTGGCTTTTGCACAGCTGTGGGACACTTTAACAGGCTGAAAGAAAAAAAAAAGAACTAATGCTCTTTATTTCCTAATTTTGAATCATCCATTTCTCGCAGACGATGTCTCGCCCCCGCCCTCAATGGCAACTCCAAGCTATCGCAGCTCAGCGTCGAGACACGGAGCTTCGGAGAGCCGAGGAGCTGCAAAAGGTTGCCGACTACTTTGAAGCCAACACCAACAAGTCTCGGCATCATGAGCAATGGACCACTGAGGGCTACTACGAGAGAGCCAACAAGGAGGCGGAGATGTTAAGTGCCAGGAAACTACGGGCTATGTAGGTTCATGAAATACAAAACTATTTTTTATATATCAAATGTTTGTCTAAAGGTATGAGATATAACATGTAATAAATAATTTATTGAATCAGGCGTTACTTTGCGGAGGTCCATATCAATGAACTAAAATAATTTACCAGTTGTTAGACTGGTAGCATGGTGTACGGTTGTGTCACTCTGAAGATGAGCTCTGGTTGAGTTCGAAACGCGTCAGTGTAGTGTGGTGGTGGTGATAGATGGGTTTGTGTGATTAGTGTGTGTTCTTACAGTGTGGAGGTGGAGGAACTGCATGAACACGCATATTTTGCATAAGCTTAGCTATCATAAGGTCGCGGGTGAGCAAGGAAATTATTTTAGTTCATGTAATAAATAGTATCATGGAACAATCAACACCACTTGACTTTGTTGCAAACTAAGCAAAGCTTGTACTAACTATGGGTACTGGCAACTGATAAACATATTTATACATTCAAGATAAAACTCGAGAGCAAAAATCTGTATAGAGACCTATGTACAGTCAGCATCAAAAGTAGCTGTACACTTTGGTACTTTGTCGTTTTACAGCCATGTACTAAACGCCATGCAAAACTCTCAATGTGTCAATGCGACAGAGTAAAAAGAGATCCGCTACTTTTGATGCTGACTGTACCTGAACTGAACTGTGGGAACTGTGTATTTTAATTTATGTTTGTCTCTGAAGTTGAACCGCCGGAATAAGCTAGGTGCAATGCACGGACAAAAAAGGTTGAACTATTTTTTTTTTTCGAAGGTAACCTTATGGCTGGCTGATGTAGGATTATTTCTGGTCATGCAAATAATGTTTTGAGATTTTAAAAAATATACTCACTGATAATAAAATTATATGAATAATGTTTTTTTTCATACATTTCAGCCAACTTGAAGAGCGCCGTAAGAAATTAGAGTTAATGCTGTTTCAAGAAAATATGGAATACCA
This sequence comes from Choristoneura fumiferana, assembly GCF_025370935.1. Taxonomy (NCBI): domain Eukaryota; kingdom Metazoa; phylum Arthropoda; class Insecta; order Lepidoptera; family Tortricidae; genus Choristoneura; species Choristoneura fumiferana. Next base: position 10,171,076 of record NC_133480.1, read on the forward strand.
ACAAGAGATGAAGGCTCTTGCGGCCAAGCCAAAACTGTTTAAAAATGGGTAGGTATGGATTAATGAATGATCATATTGCAATTAGAATCGATTTGCGAGTATCCGATATCTCATCAAAACATCACAGAATAATGTGATTTCCAAAAACTTTACCTTTCAGTTCCTATCTAAATGACGTACCAACCTCAACTCTGAAGGACATAAACCAGGGTATTATAGACAAAGAAGAACAACTCCGGAGGCACGAGGCGGAGCTACGCTTGCACCACGCGTGGCGCTTGCGTCAACCAGAGCTGCGTGCTGCATCTGCTTACATCGCTAGCGGGAAGCTCAAGTCAGCTTGGTAAGTCAGTAACGACATCTAGTAGCAGCTAAAGCGATTGTAACAATTAACGCCATCTATTGAAGACGACAATTAGGATGAGTTCCATCGCTCATAAATAGGAACATAGTATTTACATACATGCCTACGCCTATAAATCTATAAATAATATTTAATGATCTTAGTCAAGTTCCCAAGTCCACTTTGTTAGTCAGTGCGCTAGCGCTATATGATACAGGTAACAGTCACTATAACAACTAGTGCCATCTTTTGAAGACAACAAAAAACTGTTCAACAAGGAAACGAAAATCTTGCGTTAGGTATTAAATTTTATGGATTTTTCGCCACAGGACTCAGCAAATAGTAGAGAAAGAGATGGCAAGAAAGAAAGAAGAAGAAGAGAATCTCAAAATCCTACAGGAACGGGACGAGGCGCTTCGCAAACAAATAGAGATAGAGGAAGAACGGCTGAAGGAGAAGGAGCTACAGATGAGGGTATGTATGTCAGTGACTAGGTATAAGTCAAATAAATAAAATACTGGAATAATAGCAATAGCTGAACACTTTATCTTTATGTTTTTTTTTGCGAATACTCTCCAGTGATTCACTGTGTTATAAGATTAAGAGCAGTGTAGTAGTGCTGTGGAATTCTTTCTACCTACGTAAAATACATTTTTCAAGAACTTTTATTTAATTTGAAATTTTAATCGTTCCGGTCAATTTTTTTTTTACAAAAGGTTACAATTGGCAATAAAGCTTATTACAAATGAAAACTTTACAAAAACTAATCTTATGTAGCTAAGTGAGTATGTAAGTATAGTCGAGTACAAAATGTTATATATTTACGTTTCAACAAAACGTACCGCACGCTTTTATTCGGACGCAATGAGGCGTAGTTTTGAGTGGTTCTAACAGATAGATATTTCCAGCTTGATTTAAAAAACATACCACCAACGATAGATTAACGGATGATCTGGTTAAAGCCGCGGATACACCGTGGTCGCAGGCCGCTTCCTACCGAAGCAACTGGAGATCTGGGAGGGGGGGGGGCTATGTCCAATACTGGACGTCCTATGGCCGATTTGATGATGATGATTAAAACTTTTTCCAGGAGCTCCGTGGCAGCCTAGAAGGCCAAATCGCCGAGCTAAGCGAGAAAGAATCAATCGTCAAACGATTACAAAAACAAGAAGAAAAAGAACTGATAATACTAGACGAGCTTAAGCACATATCGAGCGAGAGAGAGAAAGAACTCGCACGACTAGTGTCAGAAAGAGACGCGACTATTGTCAATATGGGCCTCCATAAGTATAAGCTTAAGAAGAAAGTGTTGTCTGTGATACAGGAGATTGAGTTGGATCTTCAGATGCTAGAGAAATTGAGAGCAGCTGTTCTTAAGGTGAGATTAATTTGCTTGTTGAGATATAGAAAAATAGCTAAAAGTAGTTGGCTTGCTTTAGTCTGAGTCTGACTAGTTAGAAGCATCTCTACCCACTCGGTTATCCAGTCGTCTAAATTAGATTTTTAGTAGCTTTAATACAAATTAATAGTTATTCATTTAAGTTGGCAGTACCACAGAATAAATAATAGTACTACGTACAGAAGTTGCACTCCTTTGATCTTGAAGAAAGCCGCCGTTTTAATAGCCTACAGGTGCTGCCTAAACGTTTAGAAATATTATTTATTAACCGACTTCAAAAAACTTCTTTTGGTAATGTAAGAAAAAGATAACTTCGAGTTCATTGTTTCTTTCTTTTGTTTATTTCGACATCCGTCCACGCAACAGTTAATAGTATTACGATTCGCCATGGGTACAAACGGTGCAGCGCAGTGTACCTACTGATCTCACAAGCAATAGCGCACTTTAGCACATATTTAGGTAAGGATCGAAACATTCAAAGCAAGTGTTGCGTCACGCGTGTGCTCACAGGCGCGCGGCAGCCCCCACTGCTTAGAAAATCTCAAGTTGTCGTGCACTGTAGGTGTTTATCGCTGTAGGTATGGACGAGTGACGGATGACTGGCAATACGTCGCAACTCTCTTTTGCCAAAAAATTATGGGATAATCGCGATTTGACAGATCATAAATCAAAAGCATGCCAATGAGGGCTTCTGTGGCAGGCTAGTTGGCTTCGACACGTTAGTGATTGGTTAAATAACTAAATGAGCCAATCGCAAGTAAGACTGTAACGTCAAAAAGGACCCCTCAATACTACGCCATTTAGAGGCTGTTTCACCATCCATTGATTAGCGTTAACCGACATTTAAATGTGATACCGTCTCCGTCTATTCGATCAAAACAAATACAGACGGTATCACACCTAACCACCAGTTAACACTAATCAATGGATGGTGAAACAGCCCCTTAGTGATATTTCGCCTGTCAAAAAAACCCCATTGATTGGTGGTAATGCTGCTGTCAACTATCCTGTTATGCATCAAATTGAATTACTTAGGCTCAAAACGGGGAGGCCTGTAGGTGGGGGAGGCCTATGTCCAATAGCTTACGTCCTAAGGCTGATATGATGATGATCTAAACATCAAATTGTTTCCAGGATGTTGAAGCAAGCAAAGAGAAGTGCTCGAGTTACAAGCGTGTGTTGGATACGGCGCTGCTTGAGCTGACTGAGGCGCGGGAGCGGGAGCAGCAGCGGAGGCGGAATATCGACGCCATGTACGACGGTGAAGCTCGGCAGATCAATGAAAAGCAGGACAAGGTGATCAGTCTATGAAAGTGTTGTACATATAAAGAGTAACAGAATGGCAAACAACGCACAACTTAACGCATTGGAGCTAGAGACTTGAAATATGTAGCAGACATACCTACGGCTTATTTTCATTGGTTGATAAGTCGGTCGATATAAAGTATGCGGAGACTCCCTGCGTACTGGATAACGACTAATGAAAATCATTGAGCAATTCGGTCGATATACAGCATGAGTGCAGATCTGGTGAATAATGTTTTTCCATGGTATTGTGTTATCTTCAGTAAACTTTAGTAAGCTAGCTGAGAAAGCAAGAAAAATGCGAACTTTTCCAAAAAATACTATGGCAGACCATTATTATTTACAGCGGTATTCCTCGACCAATGAAATTCACCAGTTGCTTGGACCTTGCACGGCATCCGTAAACAAAAATCTTCAGTATCTTGCATGCGTCTTCCATGGACGTATGAGAACAGTTCCCGCATTCGGGTCTGCGGCATGCTATAAAAGAACCTCTTCCAAAGAAATCATCCTGAGATTGTGAAGAGGTTCCATCTTGAGGGCTTATTGTCTAACACAATTGAAATCACAATGGTTTTCACCACTTTTTTCTGTCACATAGGACGAGAACAGAAAGAGATGGTAAATGCGATCGCGCCTATATGCTACGCGGTTCAGTTTTCTCGATTGTACTTATTGTGTGTGACTATTTATCTCACCAGCTCTGGGCGAAGGAGCGCGAAGCCCGCTGCCGCTTGGTGGAAGAGGTGCTCTCAACTCTTCGGAGGCAGGTGGAAGACAAGGTGGAAGCGAGTCGCCGCCAGCAGCGCGCCAACGTCGCAGAGAGGGAACAGATCCTCGAGCAGATGGAGAGCTTCCATCGCGAGGTCAGCTCCAGGGAGAGAGATACTCAGGTACGTTTAATTTTTTTTTGCTGCTCTGGTGGATTATAAATACAATAGGTATAAGCGTTTCGGGTAAAATGAATTTAATGAACAAGTTAAAGAGACACTCTGTTTTTTACTTCGATATCGATAGTGTGGAAATAAAACAGTGACAGTGCAAATAGTAGCTTGTACAACAAGAGTATAAAACGAGCTATTTTATCCGAGACGTTAAACCCGAGCCGATACGGCGAGGGTCGATTGACACGTCGAGGGGAAAATGGGTTTAATGTTTAAGTTTTACACTCTGCTTTTCACTTCGATTGTGAAATTGGGAATTAATAGCAACTGTGGAAACAATTATTCACTTACTAAGTACCTTGTATTTTTCATGCATTACTATTATATTATTTAGTTTTGTTAATTTATTGTAAATAACGATTTATTAAAAATTGTTTGTGGCTATTGGCACCTGATTACCTTGGTCCTAGACAAAGATTTTACTTTATGCATTACAGCATAAAAAATAATGTTATGTCGCCTAAATCCAGCATAAATACGAAGTTTACGAGCATGAGAAGTAAACAAGTATGTTTTTAATTTTCTGTCCACAGTTAAAAAACGCAGCGTACTCAACAATAACAGCCCTACAATCGCAATTGAACGGTCTTCACGTGCAAAAACAGCAGCTAGAGGCGGCGGCAGAGCGAGAGGCAGAGCTGCGAGAGAAGAGCGCGGACGAACGACGACTGCGTACCGAAATCGCTCGCATCAATAGAGACCGCACTGAACAAGCCTGGATGTAGTATGGACCTAGACTAGAACAACATAACCATACTTCAACAAGCTATTATTAGGTGTTTTGCGGGTACTCGTATTCTTCATGTAAAACAGTTTCTCCTAGATCGTATTTAATCTGACTAAAATATGAATATCACAGTTTTGCAATTTAATTAAACTAGGTGCCCATAAAAGGAAATGAAGTACATATAAAGACCTACTTATTGATAGAACTCTTTCTGTTGGTTTTTGGTCAAAGTAGCACATGGTCCTTTTGCTTTTGTTTTTTTTTTGTTTCATTTACGGTACTGTAACTAGAATACATTGAAAAAAAAAAACAGAAAAAAACTGTTCTTAGTAATTCATTTAATATTTTTAACAACTCACAATTCAAATTCATACATTCGTTGAAACTCTCTCTTATCAGCACCAATATCTGACCCAGCAAAGCGTGCATAAATATCTGATATTAACTGATATTATCTGATTTTTATGTCAGATATTTTTGCAGGTGATTGTACCAGGGTGGAACTGTCTCAATTTAACTTCACTATCATTTCTCTCGCCAATTGCATGTTAACATGACCTTTTGCTGTGAAAGGTACCATCTTGGTAGCCATAATACTGATGGATATCTAAGCGCTACTGCTCGAAACTAGTTATGTAAAAGCAATATGTTAAAATTACTAAATTAAACGGTAAACACGATGATGGTGAACGGTCCGACTAGTTTCGATCTTTTAAGCGTGTGCGTTCATGAGTTGAACCGTTTAATTGAGTAATTTTAATAATATGTCTTACGTCAGTTTAAGTAATATTAAGCAATAATAAAAATGTGATTTGAAAACAGAAGGCATCTGGTAAGTTTGATAATAATAATAATATACTGAGCGGCAAAAAATCTGGCCCTCAAATGTATGCAGTAGTAGGTAATTTTGTATGTGGAGTAGGCCCAATTTTTTGGCGCTGAGTATAGTTAAGTATGTCAATTTGCAATGTGATTTGGTGTGATGTGTGCTGTGCAATGTATTAAGATGTGCCTTCAATTTGTAAACTAAATTAGTGGTGTGTTTTTTGCGAAAGATGGAATGAAATATTATGAATGAAAAGTATAAACAGTGTTTGGATCTCAGCAAATAATATTTTTTGACCTAAAGCTGCGTCCACATTTGTATCATTTTGTCGTATCGTATCTCCGTCGTGTATCAAGAGCGCTTGTGTGGACGTAAAAACAGCGCGATCATGCGACCGATGTTGATACGCGTATATTATATACCCCGCACACTCGCGATCGGAAACGCGTATCAAGATCGGTAAGTATGGACGTGTTTTAATACTGTATCACGATACGAAGTTATGATTTGATATGCCATACGCCGTGATAGCTCTCGAGGCGGTTTTTCCCGGATCATCAAAGGGGATACGGATAGCGTCCACACTTAATGATAGGGCGTTATGATACGTTATGCTGCTACGCTATGGTTAGTATGGACGCATTTTTTCAGGCGACGCTGCAAGTGATAGGGTGTGCATAAAGTGAGCGTCCATACTTAGGATACGCGAGTTCGATACGATACGCGTGACCGTGATCAGCAAAATGATAGGAATGTGAACCCAGCTTAACGCGGCGACAAAGGCATTTCTGTTTAATTTTGTGTGCTTAGCTTTAGTTGTATAGTGACAACAAAAAAAAATTCTAGGGGAACCGTTACTTAAGAAGCGTTTTTTTTTAGTTCTGTCATTATCCAACTAAAGAGCGATGTGTTTCGTTATGTTTATTTTTTAAGCTAAAATGATGATGATATTGAATTTACTAACTCAAATGATAACTGTGATAAGTACACCTAAAACTATTCGATGCAGGAATAATATTAGTAATAGATAAGTAGGTACATACCCACGTGATATTAATGTGAGGTCAGACTGAATATTTTTGGAAATGTTATAAATTCTCACTTCCAATAAAAATCAATAATGCTCCATGAGTCAAGAACAAAACAAATTTACCAATTTCTATAAATAATAATAAAAGGTGCAACTTTAAAATGAAATAATACGAATCTGGATTGTTTGGTGCATATATGTATTGTGTGAAAATAAAATATTTTGGCTAAATGCTTTGGTTTTTATTCCTTTGACGTCAGGTATTATTAAATTAACTAGCGGACCCGGCAGACGTTGTCCTGCCCGAAAAAGCAGCACTACATTATATACGATAACACACCGACAACAGCGCCATCTGCCGGGTCCAATTGTGTTTTCAAACCAACCAGGAACCTATTGAAATATACACAAAATTTCATCTGAATCGATCCAGCCGTTTAGGAGGAGTTAGGTGACAAAAAAACTTACAGATGAATATAAAGTCTATTACTAATCTGATCAAAGAGTTCTGTAGGTAGTTCATAACTTTAAAAATATTTTTTAAGAACGTTAAAACCTATTTATTATTTCCATGTCAGTACACCAGCATCAGCATTGTGGTACCATCAGCCAAATAAGTGGAGTAGGTATCAATTTTTAAACAAGTTCCTATCAAATGAATAAGTCGCTAAAGTTGAACTTTCAAGTTGACAGACACGTCTATTGGCATAATTTTTTGTGACATGCAAACGATTATCAACTATAGAGTGGTAGACCACATATTATTTGGCTGATGGTACCGTCACCATAATGATCTACGCGCGCAAAGCTGCTGTGTCCACTGTACCCAAAGGCTAGCAATAGCATCCTCCTGAGTCCTGATTTTTTTTAACAAACTTAGTGCTTAAGACCTAGACGTGGTCGACCTGCTTTGTTATTCTGGATATTATTTCAAAATTCTTAGAATTCTTTATTCAATGAATAATTTGTACTTTATAAAGTACATTCGACCGTTATTCTTAGTGTTAATTGGTCCTTTATAAAGTAAGCGAGGACTCAGGAGGATATGAATATCAACATAATACAGTCAACTACAAAAAGTTCAATACTGCTAAAGTTACAACATGATATGTACCTACTCGTATACACATGACTTTTTAACCGACTTAAAAAAAGGAGGAGGTTATCAATTCGGTTGTATGTTTTTTTAGTGGCAGCACGAGTCAGCAGGAGTGATTGAAGCCCAATATACTCGTATAGTTGTGGGTGAGGTAGACGATTATAAGTCCACTCCTGCTGGCTCGTGCTGAGGCACCGACTTCAGACTGGTAGAAAATTATTTTCATGTTTATTTTGTAGTCGGTTCTATTTTTTGTTATTTAGCTTAACATTAAGGTCTTGTATACTTTCGTAAAGGGCGTATCGATATCTTTGTTGTTGACTGTACAATAGGAGCGAAAGAGACGTAGATTTCAACCTTTGATTTCAACTAAAACCCGGTTCTGCACGTGTTCACTCCGTTCTGTTTCTATGGAAACGTATCCTGAATATGGCGACTATAATATTACAGTAAACCGTCGTAAAGACGTACAGTACGACCTTGTCTCACTAAGCCGTCATTGTTTTCATCAAGGAAGCCATTGGGACTTTCATTGCGAAAAGGTTCTACATGCAGGTCGGACGGGCTTACAGCGGTTTGTACCTATCTATAGTTTGGGACAGTTATAAAAGTGCCACCTAGTTATTTCACTTAGAAACACGTTCTTCCATGCAACCGCTATTGAAGCGCCATCTCTGTATTACTTTGACAACTACGTTGCCACCACATTGGCCGTTTTACGACAGGGCATTCTTGCTAGATGGCGCTAATCGCCTTTTTCGAGTCGAATTTGTTTCAACTGTGTTGATTAGGTTTGTCTTGGTGGAAACCTAGATGTCGCTAGTCGTATTTTCATGTTTATATTTCATTGGTTCATTGTAATATTCAGTATGCCCTAACTGCTGAAAATCTGCCTAGAAAATTTTACAGTATTTCCTAGAAGATATCGTTCTGAAGCGATAAGGCTGCCTATATTGCTTATCTTGGAAAGTCTTCTCTTTGTACCTACCTACTTCTGTTTTTTTGTATAGGTACTCCTTAGGTACCTACTTATATTATTTATGGTGTTCAGGTTCAGTAAATAGACATTGAATAAGTATTGTATTGTGTTGTGTTGTTTATTCGCCTTCTCCATACAGCATCAGGGCCCCGGCGTCTACTAGGTATTTGCCAACCAGTAGCTGTATAAAGTATTTACCTTTTAGAGGTACAAAATAGTACGGTCAAGGACTTTAATTCATGAGCCAAAGGAAAAGTCATTACGATTTTCCTTGTTAATTAATGCGCTGTCACGATGACGCTTACTGTGAAATGGTTCCATGTTGGCTGATGAATTATTAAAGTTCTTGACCGTACCTATCTATCGCAAAATAAACCCATAGTAAAAATTATGCCAGAGATGGAAATTCAAACAGATATTAGATTCAAACAATTATTTTTATATTTAGTTCGTCAGTTAGATTCTTAATAGTACATTGTGTCTTAAGGGCAGTAAATAAGGAATTACGAACGAGAGTCTATTAGAGGGCTTTAATGAGTCGATGTTCGTAATTCTAGTACCGCCCGTGCGACATACAATGTTTTTCATCACATTTGCGAGTATAATTTTATATTTCTAAAAGAAAAAATATAATTGTTCCAAATATTGGCGATACCTTAGGCTGCGCTCTTGGCAGCGCCGCCCTCCCCCTCCCTCAGCATGTGGCTGAGCCGCGTGTGCATGTGGTCCTGCTGCTGCACCATGCGCAGCAGCGCGCGCAGCGCCATCAGTACGGGCACTGACTCATTTACCGACCTTGGGCTTCATGAAAAGAAAATTTGTACGCGCAGTGACTCATTTACCGACCACGGGTTTCATGACAAGCACATTAAGGTCGAGGGTTTTATTTAGGGGGTTGCAATCAAGGTAGCCTTCATGTTTTGACACTGTTTACGAGCAAGTGTGATGAAAAACAATATAAGACATTGGATACTTACACGTATTTTTTCTTTTGGTAAAAAAAATAATAATTTAGATGCAATCCGTTAAAGTTCCGTGTGGCCACACGTTTTGGTACTTACACATTTTCAACCACGTTTTTTTATATATATAAGAGGGAAAAACGAGCATGCGGGCACCTGATAGGAAGCAACCACCGCTGCCCATGGAAACCATGGAATTTGACGTGTTTTAGGTATCTTACAATTTTGAATTTTTATTGACTTATAAAAGAAAAAGTAGTGTCCAATATTTTTTATAGTCTAACTCACGGACTAATTATAACAATATTTTTTACCGAAGACAGTATTCAATTGAATAGGATTCAAGATGTTTTGACTAATATTTCAGCCTAGATACATACACTCACGAGCAGTGTTAATTTGGGACCCACTTCGAATATTTCTCATTTTGTATGACAATTCTAAGGATTTTTACACGAAATGGGTCCCAAATTAACGCTCGTGACTAGGGTTACCACCCGTACTCTAAAATAGAGTATTGTCCTCTTTTTCATGTAGGCGTACTTTATAATCTACGACACCAATAAAGTACGCTAAAATACTCTATTTACGTAAAACTTATTCTTACTGGCTCGTTACTGGTTATGAGTACTTATGAGACTAAATAAACTGGTATCCACTTTTAAGGAGAAATAATAAATACTCTTTTTTTATTCTGTGTACTTTATTTTTGTCCTTCTAAAATGAAAAAATACTTTATTCGCCTTAAAAAAAGGTGGCAACCCTACTCGTGACCGTAGCTGAACTCGTAGTGATCTTAAATTCATGTAGAATTAGACATTGGACAACGTGTCTCAGTGTAACTACGGGTAAGTCTATCTGGATATCTATGGATATGACTTATTCTGAGGGTAGTTCTGGATTAAAATATTAAAACGCAGTGAAATCTTGTTTGTTTATTCCAGTTCTCTCGTGAATTCGACGATTGCAATCCGCGCTCAGTCTTAAGACGTAAGTAAGAAGTAAATCGTAAATCGAACTTGACTTTGTGAAGTTCTAGTCCTATGTATTCAATGAAGATTCTGTGATATTGGTAAGTACTTTTATTTACAAAGAAGGCGTAAAAAACTGGCCAAGTGCGAGTTGGACCCGCACCGAGGGTTTCGATGAAATTTGTGTGTCAAAATATATATCCACGTTACAACGGCAGTATCAATAAAAATCCAGTGCCCTACTTTTAAGCAAATAAAAGTACGCAGTGTAGGCTATATTTGGGACACCCCTTTAATTTTGATTTTTAAAAATACATTGTTGTGTAGCGGCAATTAAATGATTGATTTCCGTCAGGTGAGCCGCCTGCTCGTTTCCCCCTATCATGTAAAAAAACATGTTAGGTAGGTATGTATTTTTACCTAGTACCTACCTATATAGGTACTATACTATTATGTTATGTCTAATGTTAGCATGTGTGTGTGTGTGTTGTATTGTGTAATGAATTTATTTATAGATGAACAATTTTTTTTTATTAGTATTAGTTAAGTACCTTAAACTTTACCTTCATACATCTGACATACCTACCTAGTTTAGTTGCCGCTCAAGTTTAGGTAGGTAACAGTAAACTAAAAAAATATAGATGCGGTCAAAATTACAAAAATATGTATACATAACCTTAATGTTAAATTAATAAAGTCGTGTAGGTGTATATATTTTTGTAACTTTGGCCGTACCTATCGATCTCTTTGTAGTTGACTGTGACTGTGACTTACCTATAGCTCGCAAATTTTACTTTAATAATTAAGTAAGTTAGGTTTTAAATTCTCGACATAATAGATCCCTAGGTACTACTTTCTTTTGAATAGACATGTAATATCTATTTACCTTTTGTTTTACGTGTATTAAGAGTCAGAGCAACACGGGATTATGGCTCTCCCAAAATGGTAGGTACCTACTCACTATCAAATCCATAACTTTAGGTACATACGTCAAGTGCAAAGATATCGAAACGGCCAAAGTTACAAAACACACATGTACACACGACCTAAATGTTAAGAGCATAAAGTAGTGTATATGTATACATACATATTTTTGTAAGTTTGGCCGTGTCGACATCTTTGCACTTAACTGTACCTATGTACGGTATAAATAATAAATAAATAATAAATAAATAAATATCACGGGACAATTCACACCAATTGACCTAGTCCCAAAGTAAGTATATATGGTGACAACAATTGTTTTAGGTAATAAGTTACTTTTCAGATTCAAATTAGTGTTGTAGGTACTTTATAATTATAAGCTAACACTTTTTTTTGTTCGCAATAATTACTCGTATGTAATTGGACATTAGATTTTAAGTAGGTACCTAAACAATAGCATGCCTGGCTAAACATGTGAATCTGAAATTTTGTCAGCTATCTACTTATATTAACAAACATTACTTTACGCTACATGTTCACAGCGAATAAATTACCTATTTATTGATTGATGTAATTTGATATGAACTTCGAGATTGCTGGATTGGCAGAAGCTAAGAAACGCTTTCGAAAGAAAATTGCATTCCCAGGTAAATAATTTCCAGTGTCTCTAAATTCACAGTCTTATTCAAAAATTAATAATAAAGATATAATTGATTCTGTTAATAAATACCTGTGTTATATTAACTGTTTAAATTACACGCACAACTGAGATCCCGTCACATCATTAATAGTATTTTCAGCTCATTTAGACTCCAAGAGCCTGCCTCGCACCAGCAGATGTTCCTGTGCTCCGACTTCTGGCCGGAGGGTGTGGTGTTCCGTCGTTTTAGGGTAGCGACGAAGACGAGTTTCAAAAATCTCTAATTAGTTTTTTTTGTATATAATTTTTGTGTTCTTATAAGTCTTTTTGTTTTATATAATTGAATTTTACAGCACATTGGTGTTTTAACTGTATAAATAAATAAATAATTATTCTGTGAAATTCACAGAGGAGCTGGGATGTCATTTTTTGCAAAATTACGACACTCTCTTGAGTTGCAGTAGGTTCAGGTTCGGAACGTGCCAGGCTTTTGGCTGTGCGGGAGCACACGAGGCCGGCTTACTGGCTTCACGCCTTTCCATCGTCAAACACGGGAACATTTCTTGTCTTGAGCCTGACACACTCCGAATCGCAACCTGTCTGCGGCTCGGGGTTTCAGTTTGCGCTCCCCATAAGTGCCCCTGTGGCAGTGACGTCGATCAGTTAGGTCTTCACGGACTTTGTTGACTGCAGGCCGCTTCTCCAGACATGCCGCACTAAATGACATCATTCGACGGTCTCTTACCACCGTCAACGTGCCGTCATTACTCGAGCCCACAGGTAGGTATTGCAAGAGACGATGGTAAGAGACCGAAAGATTTTATATTCAAAGATTCAACAGCTCTTCAACTTCACTTGCAACTTCGATTGGTATAGATTTCTCTTTCTCTTCAAATTTGTTTTTCGGGAAAATGTAAGTGCCTTTTGTACAGTTCTAATAAATAAAAGACATCGTAACAATTCATCATCCCACCGAAGTGATAGGTAAATCACCTAAACGTAGGTATTTTTGTAATGATTTCTTTAGCAGATGTATGGAAGGCCTATATGACATTAGTAATACCGGGTGTGGCCTGTTACACGGGCAAATAATTAAAACATAGGTAGATCGTACTCGTCAAACTGAACAACATTAGTTCAGCTATTTTTAAAAATAATTCGTTTATTTTTATTTTTATTACACTTTAAAGTTTATTCGAAGAAGCACTGTAAAGTAACAGGCGATGTCAGTTGGGTTCTAGGATGGCGTACATTGCAAACCAAAAGTTAAGTTTTGATTTTAATTAAGTGGGACCATGATGATCCAATTAGGTACGTGATCTATAGAGCCTCTGTTTTTAATATTATCCCCGGTTCAGAGCCACACACTGTATAGCAGAAAGGTTCAACCCTGGGTAGTGATTTAATTTCCTTGACTGTACCTATTCAGCTCGTCAGTTAGATTAGGTAGAAGAAGATATTGCACACGTATTTTTTTTCTATTGTCAATCAAACAAAAAATAACAAAGACGCGTTAATTTTCGGAAGTGAGTAGGTACGTGACGTCAATCTAAAAAGTGTACTAAGGAGTGACGTCACGCTGAGCTTAAACTGGCTGTATCTTCATATTTTTTTAATTGACAAAATAAAAAATAGGTACAGGCAGCATCAAAAGTAGCTGTACACTTTCGAACTTTGTCGTTTTACAGCCACGTACTAAACGCCAATGCGACAGAGTATAAAAGTAATCCGCTAATCCACTGCTTTTGATACTGACTGTACTAACATGTCTGTTTTTTTTAAATCTAACTGACAGACTAATTATTATTATTCTCAGGAATCTAGCCTATTGCTAGGAAGGTATGTTCCTTTTGAGTGTTACCTGAATTTTCAGTAGGTATTTTATTTACTTGTACAATTATGTATCTAACTACATACTTACTTATCTACCCGCTGAAACGATGCTGCAGGACAAGAAAAACTATTTTCGCTTTCTTAATAAACCCTAGAAATCTATGTAAGTACTCTATTAAATAAATACATATTTCGAGGCGGCTCTATGTCTAGCATTATCATACCACTCTGAACTACTTCATACGTAACTCAAAAACCCCGACGACCTAGGCGTTTAATTTACGACGACGACTAGACCATAGCTCAGAAACCAAATAAAACCCTCGTAGGCGGACCACATAAACCATCCACACGCCCCTCGTCACAACCTTTCACAACAAAAAAAAACCAGCACCTAGAGACGCAACCGAAAAATCCAGGCTCTATAATTAAGTCCAGCTCCCAACCGACGTACCGGCAAGCCAATTTAAATTTACTGCAAACGCACGTGTATACTTCAAAATGAAATCCTACTACCGCACCGAAACACGCACGAAACAAAACCTAGAAAACATGGGCGCCACCCCTTCGTTGCGACTGGCTGGTAACTCGAACCACGCCTGTTTCTGAACGCTACCCTTTCTGTCCCTATCCAACGTGGCTGATATTTAATAGACTATCCTACTCTCTCGCGTTGTGTCGTTCTAAAGCTTTGGTTTTGTGGCCAGTACGCGTTGAGAGTTTGCGCACGTTTGTCGTGTTGCCGCGCGATCCGCGGTGTGTCAAGTGTAGTGCCGTGTAAGCCGAAGTGGCGGGTTTCCTTGCCGCGGGACGGGGGGCCCATGCCCCCTTCCATCAGCACCACATTGGTAAAAGTTAGTGTCCTGTGTCTTTGGCTGAATTAAATGTCTATGGTTGAGTGGAAGTGATGTGCAGTTGCAGGTTGAGGTTTATGGTACATGTTTATTTTGTCGGTTGACGAGTGTCTACAATGTTAAGTAGACAATTAGATCATTGAAAATTTTAGATACTTAAACACTAGATTTAAAAAATTACAGAGAAACATTTGCAATTTTTTTACATAATAAGTTCAAGTATAAGTACCTAGTTGCTTTTAAAAATAATATTTCATTAATTTACTTAAAAACCCCATGTATAGGTAAATAAGTCATAAATACTTACCTAATTAAACATAGGTACGCGCTAACTACCCAACACCGCCATAAAAAATGCGCGAAAATGTGACAGCTATATAATGTACTACACCAACCCACTGATTTCTGAGTGCATATTTCCATTAACAATACAATACATTTGAAGTAAACATTTACTGGCCTCCAAAAAAGCTATAATTTTAAGTCATGATTTGGGCCTAAGTCTGCGCGCTAGGCCTAATTTAGCGATTGAAACTAATCAAAGTTCGAAGCGATAAAAAACACATGAAATATTATCAAAAGTAACTAATTAATATAAGGTAGGATTTCAAATAATATCCAGTCTGAAATTGACTCAAGTTATGTGTGAAAAGTACAACTGCGGCGCGATAAAAAAAGTTTTTCTAATGTAGAGTCGTAGAGTCAGCAGAAAAAGTAAATTCACAGATATTGTCTTTACGTTACTTACTTTAACTAAGATAATTGTAAACAAGTTGTATGAATAAATATTTATGATCAAATAATTATGCACTTATGTATATAATACGTGTGTAAACCCTTTATTGTACAAAAAAAAAACATAACTTAAAATAAATTTCAACAGTTTTTTCTTAAATTTAAAATTCATTTTCTTAAGTCGACTTTACATTACTTTGTCTACTAAAATAAGTACGAAAATTTCATAAACATGGAATATTAAACTAACAAACAAAACCGACAAAATCTGGACAAAATTTTGAATGAAATATCGTTTCTACTTTTAATCAATTATTCGATCATTAGTTTTCAGTTTAAGTTAGTGTAGGTATTAATTATTTGCATGATGATGATGAGATGATATTTCACGCTTTTGTTATAAATATTTAGTTTTACTCGTATAATACATTTTTGTTATAAATCGAAAATAATCTTTGAAGGGATAAAAATAGCGCTGTATCTATTTAAATAAAAATTAAGTAAGAAAATCATAGTCCTGAATGTAATTTGTAGCAACACATACATTTAACGCTAGGTAGCTAATGTAGGTATAATCCTAATGATATTTTCGAATTAGACATACCTATACAAAGTAAAATTCTACTTTTCTACTTTTTTACTTTTTCCACTTTTTTTCTAAAATAAATAGTTAACATACCTAGTTCAGCACCGGGTCGGGGTCGTGTTCTATTTTTGTTTTAAAATTTTCTCATCATGATTATTTTTGAAAGTAATTATATTTTTGCAATAAAAGACGCGTTCGAAATTAAAAAAAAACATAATGCATGTAAGCGGACTGTTTAACGTCTTTTAAGTAGGTATACCAGCTCTTTTAAAAATATAAGCTCTTCTAAAAGTAGGTATTTAAGTAGTTAATTAAGATCAGGTGTATGCCGTACAGTAAGTAACTCATTTTAATTATCTAGATTCAACAATCTCAAATCTTTATAGAAACAGAATATGTTTGCTCATCTTCGTTGATGTCTTTTCTTTGATAAATCGATTTTATTATAAAGTTTAAAAAAAAACCACAACAATTAATTATTTAGATTATTTAATATATTCGACGGAATTCTTAATTAGATAACAAAGTAATGTGAATGATTGAAGATTAAATTGTTATTAAATGCAGGCACCTACACTTACCAATCGATTACCTAACTTTCTAAGGGTAATGGATAAAATATACTTAAAAAAATATTAATCATTCATGTTTTTCATTTCATATGTAATACTTACCCCGAACGGGGATCGATTCCGGAACCTTGAGCTTTTTAGTGAGGCTGTCCTCGCGCCTCACACACTATAAAGAAAACAAAATAAAGATTTACCTACTTACTTACTTATACCTTGAACTAAAGAAAAATTCTATAGGTACAAATTTTTTATTCTTACAACTCATATAAACACAACACGCACATAATAAATACATATATGAGTACATAGGCATTTAAAAACTAAATAACTGTAATTTATTTAAAGATAGGTACTGCATTTACGAGTATGCAGCTATAATATAGCATGCGCTAGAGCCAAGTTACACTTTATTCAAGAATATATTAAGTAATTAGACTTTTAGAACCTTATTTAACCGCTTATAGCTAACCGTGACCTATTAGTACCTAGCTATCCACAAGTTTAGTCTTTAGAGGTGGGGGCGTTCATAGCTAGACAGACTCGACCACTTTTGGATTTAATTTTAAACTAGCCGTTGGCCGCGGCTTCGCTTCGTTGAAATCTGTTCTTAGTGTAGTCAACTAGGAACCCTTATAGTTTCGCCAGTCTGTCCTTCTGTCTGTCTGTCCGCGGCTTAGCTCAGAGACCGTTAGTAGGTACTAGAAAGCTGTAATTTGGCATGAATATACATATCAGTCAGGTCGACAAAGTGGTAAAATAAAAACAAACTTTTTTTAGGGTACCTCCCATAGACGTAAAGTGGGGGTGATTTTTTTTCTCACCTTATCCTATAAGTAGTGTGGGGTATCGTTGGATAGGTCTTTTAAAACCATTGGGGGATTGTCAAGATTTTTCGATTCAGTGATCTGCTTACGAAATATTCAACTTAAAAGTGCAAATTTTCATTAAAATCGAGCGTACCGCTTCCTCTGAAATCTAAACTTGGGTGGAAACATTCGAAAAAATTCAGTATGGTAGTAAATATAACAAATTTTCGGGGAAAATTATAGCGGCTACGGTTGCTTGAGAGTATGGAGTTTAAGCGTAAATAGCAGCCTAAGGTATAAAACATATCTAAACATGGAAGATTCCGTACACAATACGAAATCCTTAGAAAAATATTACTTGATTTTTTCGTAATGGCTACGGGACCCTATCTTGGGTGTGTCCGACACGCTCTTGGCCGGTTTTTTTTTTTTTAAATTTTGTTACGCTCGAACCTTGTCCTGACAATAACGAACATAGCAAAAACATAATTATACCTATCAAATTCCGTGCGTCGTTCGGAAGTTATGTGCATACATTTCGGCGATTCTTTTTTATTTACATAATAAAATAATAGATATAGACAGAAGAGAAGATTAAAAAAATAAACCGGTAAATATGAACCGTTCACCATATCACCGTACCATTGTCATCATTAAATAAAATCGTAGAAAAAATGTCGATAATACAAATTTCTTGTAGGTACACGGCTATATTATCCCGCCGTGGTGGCCTAGTGGTTTGATCTATCCTAGAATCGCGGGTTCAAACCCGGACTCGCATCTCTGAGTTTTTTAAAATACCTCCCAGTAACCTAGCACTTTCAAAATCGAAGTCAAAATATCTTTATTCAATTTAGGCTTGATTAGCATAACTTAATTTTTTTTAACACATTAGTTGTAAGTTGTTGTAAAATGCGTGTTGTAAATTAGTAGTAATAATTTCTTACTATGACGATCCAATCCAAAACATGCACCTTTTTCATATTTTTGTATAGACGAAATGCTTTGGCTCATCTGCACTTTCCATCAGATGAGATGAGACAGGGATCAATTTTATTGCTATATAAACTTGTCGTTTGTTGTAAAAGTAAGTTTTTGTTAAGAATATAGTTTTTTGTTGATTGTATTTGCATATAATAAATACATAATTATCATGGGACAATTGACACCAATTGACCAAGTTTCAAACTAAACAAAGCTTGTACTATGGTTACTGAAATAAATACATACTTAATCTGGGGGTACGGCAGTGCCACCGCCAAGTCCAGCATACATAATATATGACCCAGACTCGAGAACAAACATTCGTATTATTTATACAAATATCTGCCCGTCCGGGGATCGAACCTGGGACCTCAAGCTTCGAAGTCAGGTTTTTTAACCATTTGGCTATCCTGTCGTCAAATTTTGACATTTAAATGACATATCCGTAGCAATTCCAAGTCATAATACGATCACTCGTAGTGGGTGCAATTCGGCTGGCAAGATTTGACATGAACAAACAAATATTGCCAATTAAATAAATACTTTAAAAAAAACGGACAGACGACGGGATTCTTAGTAGTGGGGTCTCGCACCCTTTGGGTACGGAATGCTTAACAAGGGATGAATAATAACCAACAGAAAGTTGGAAAACCCCCGACTTTGTCACTTCAAAGTTCAATATCTTAAAAACGGCTGAACCGATTTTGATAAAACATGTCTAAGAACCATCGCTAGAAATCCTGCTATCAAATAAAAAAAAACTGCATTCAAATCGGTCCACACACACAGACACACAGACACATACAACGGTCAAACTTATAACACCCCCATTTTTGCGTCTGAGGTAAAAAAAAGAATTTAGCGGAATAATTTTTAAAGCACAATCGAATTATTATTATTAGAAGAAGAAAAACTGACATTCAAAACTTTTTTTTCGCTATTTTATCACAACTATCTTAAAGCATTAACAATAGAGATAACATCAGGTGTCATTTATTGGGCCTTTGCATGTGGAGCACTCGGACGTTTACACGAGATGTTTTAAAATTAATCTCAATTATTTGTGAAAAATATTTGTGTGAAAGTTTATAGGTATACTTTATAATTGAAGTCGTCAAATGTTTACATACAATGGTCGATCTTCAAACGTCTTGACTACATTTTTATCAAAAAATCCGTTGTAAAACTTTGAAACTCAGAACCCTTTACAATCCTGCCTCTGCCCGTTAGTAAAGTCTTTAAAACAGGCTTCTTCTGTGTATACAAGTATTAGTATTGTTTAAGCGTCTGTCATTGTCTTTTTCAATGCGATCCTTTGACCATTGTTAATGTAATAACCGTTGTTATAATCTGTAAGGGAAGCGTGCCAAAAACAAGCGGGTATCGATCTTTTTTTTACGGTTTCTGCGATAATCTTTTT
Source organism: Choristoneura fumiferana (assembly GCF_025370935.1). Taxonomy (NCBI): domain Eukaryota; kingdom Metazoa; phylum Arthropoda; class Insecta; order Lepidoptera; family Tortricidae; genus Choristoneura; species Choristoneura fumiferana. Next base: position 10,191,015 of record NC_133480.1, read on the forward strand.
TGGTAGCATTATCCTTACCCTGTTCTTTTGTCAAGTGTTACCAAATACTTGAAATTATAAATAATTTCAAATTTGCTCTTTTCTTTTAAATAGGAAAGCTTGCTTGTGGCATTTATCTTGACGCTTTGGCCATATTGTGGCTCTAGGTCATGACAAAATATGAAAACCAAGTACTCTATATTGAATGGGGATCCTATAGGTAGGTAACTTTTGTACACATTTTGTTTTGTGGCACTTTTATTTAGTTAAAACTGTTTTGTATTTAACAGACTTCATTATTTAGCTTAAAGCTCACCGTCGATTAGATTTATTATTGAGTCTATTCGGATATCTCTTTCTTACTTCTTTCTGTTGTAAAAGGTTGCTGGAAGAGGTTGCTGTGAAGCAATAAGGCCATTATAGCTTACTTTGTAAAGTTTACACTGTCTAAGTACTTATTGTCTGCATTGCATATTATTTCATCTTCAGTAAAAAGTCCTCGGTCTGTAAGTGATTTTCTAAGTTTGTTACTGTTCTGTGTAGTGTTCACCTGCAGAAAGTTGTCTCGTGGATCTCTTTAGTATTTAGTTTGTCCTCTTCGTGTATAAATATACGGCATATTTTCTTTTGGATTGTAATGCTGAAACTTTGAAAATCTGTATACTTAATACCTAATCTGCAATCTTAAAAGAGTGTTAAAATTCTTGATGACGTCACACCTCGAATTGTTTCAATATGCATGCATAGAATTTAGTTCATAAATTATGACAAAAAAAAACAATACTTTGAGTCAAACTATGGTGTTAGTGAAGTTCTCTACTGTCCTTTCCTTCAATAAGGGAGTTGTACACTATCAATTTTTCAAGCCATTTGCTAAAGATATTTTGCGCGCCGGCAGGATTCTTCTTAAGAGAGTTCCTTCTGCATCTAACGCGTTGCATCCATGTTTATTTATTATTTTAGAATTTATTATGTGTTTTGTCCTTCTATTTATCTATTGGGAGGGCGCGAAGTACTAGGTGGGGGTAATGAAATCTATCGCAGCGCTCATAGTGGCCAAAAGAAGAAATAATTATGGCTCTCTGTCATCTGTCATACTCGTATTAATCTGTCATTAATAATACGTTATAGGTTTGATTTTTGTCACAATGTCGCGATGAAATTTCAAAACGTCAGAGTATCAGAGCCAAAAAGTTGCGGACGCTAGGTGGCGCTGATGTGCACAGAGCCAATATATGTAATATAGCTTTGCTTGAGATTGGGTGAATGGTGTAAATTACCCCATGATATGTATTTATTAATTTCTTCTTTTATGTGAGAGTGCACTTACACCATCATCCTGGTGCCAATGCTGCCCAAGCAAGAGTCAAGGGCGGACCCACTAGCTGCTTATGACATGATTCCTCTTTTGATCCTTTACTCAGCGTATAAAGGATCTAACGATTTTTGAATCGATACGATTGTTATATAAATTTAGATATGTCAGTTCGTTAAAGATTTCCTGTTATCGAGTTCATAAGTTTCACAGGTGGATAAGTCCATACTTTCTTTCTTTGAAGGTCTGATATAACGTAACGTATTAAATAAATATCAAATAAATAAACCTACCTACTGATTCTGGTCTGTTAAGTTAGGTTCAAGGATTATTGAAGGTATCGACTGAATATTAGCGCTATAGTACTTCGACTCATATTCTGCAGCATAATGCTGAGTCAATATCCTTTTCCACATCATCAAATGTTTTTTATGTGTTATTTTAAAAGTCATGTCTGGTGTTGCAGATGTTTATGGGCGGTGGTGATCTCTTACCATCAGGAGACCCACTTGCAGTCGTACTTTTTTATGTTGAATAAAGTTATGTCTATGTAAAAGAACTCTGTCCTTTATGAGAGTTTACAATGTGCATCATAGAATTGTCTACATTGTAGATACACTCCGGTTCATACCATAAGCACCTGCCTGCGGTAAGATAGTAAGTACACATCTCATTAGTTTTGCCCGGATCCTTGGCGGTCTTCATAAATCGGTTCAGCGGTTTGCGCGTAATTGGAAGACAAACAGATATTGGTTTTTAAGTTCAGTTTTTACTGTTTTTACTACGACATGGAAGCAACAAAGTATTAGATGAGGTGTAAAATGGTGTAATAGGTTTGTGAAATAGCTAGGGGCATGATAGCTTAGGTGAAAAAAGTGGTTAAGTTTTTGTTCACGTTTAGTAAACGAAACATAATCTAAATGGACCTAGGTTAGGTAAGTTTAAGGACAGGCCTAGTGCGTGTTCATTTATTTATTTGGCAAAATTGTGTGTTGCGCCACGCATATTGTGTGGTTCCGTAGTGAAATTCTGTATGGAAATGCATGTTATGTATTTTGTCTAAAAATACACAAATTTGTAGGTACTCGTACTAATTATCGAACCATCTGAATTGTTACACACTGTGGAACCTTTTCACAGAAAAAGCCATAGTGACATCACATTGCTTGACAAGAGAATTCAATATAAAACTAACTGTGAGAACGTTCTACAGAAGTTAGGAATTAAGTGGTTTGATAATACCAGAGCTGTGACCAGAGACCGTACTGTCTAATGAATGCGCTGACGTTCGCGATCGCATTCACTGTCTCTTTTTACCTTCGTCTTATACCGTCAGATATTCTACCCTCGTCTTATACCGTGATGATAGAAAGAAGTGGTGAAAACGATTGTGATTACAAGTGTGTTAGACAAATACGGCCTTTGATTTGGAGCCAGTGTCGGGCCGCGCGGTTTCGCAGCGCATTTTACAATGTGTTAGGAAATTTAAGTAGTATAAATAGATAATCGTTTTCAGTATGGTATACAGTTAAAGTATAAATGTCTGAACACCATTGAGCCTCGTTAAACTCTTGTAACAGAGATAGCACTGTCAGCTTACTCTTATCCAGGCCAAGAGGCTAAACAGCGTGACAGCTGTAAATAACCAAAAATCACACGCGCCGCGGTCCACGGCGCAGCGCAAGCGCATCTGAAATGGCGCGCGACCAATCGCCCTCTCCGATTTGAATATGGAATATTAAACAACCGAGACCTTCATAAATTTAGCCAATAAATGTCAGTGTCTGCGGCCACGGCGCGGGCTTATGAAGAAAAGGCCTTCTTAAGTACCGAAGTGAGGTGTAAAGTTTGTTGGATTGTGGAATGGATGACATAAATAATGACAACGGTCTTTACTAGGATGATCTTGAAAGTCTCACAATAACAAACGGTCATTGAGACATGTTGGAACAAAGTGCTGTTAATCGTGAAAGAAGTAAGTTTTGATTATCTAGGTTTTTATCTTGCTTCGTTCAGTGGTTAACGGTTAGAAATAAACACAGAACAATCATTCGTCAAATTCAATCTTCATTTTATTCAAACAACTGAATCTTACTATAATTATAATAATATATTTTGATACTATTTACTTTTTAATATCGTTACTTTTCAGACACAAGCATCTTTTTTTCTTGGGACACTTAAAAAGGGCAAATGTAACCCAACAGAGCGTTATTAAATCGACTACAGCTACAACGAGGTAAAAGGAAACCTGCAATATATTTATATAAAAAATATTTATTAAGTATGACTGCAAGTAAATTAAATTAAAAAAAATAAATTAGATTCCAAATAATTAAATTACATCTATTAATATAAAACTGGAAGAGTGGCGTGACTGACTGACAGACAACGCACAGCCTAAGCCACTGGAACTAGAGACTTGAAATTTGGCACACATATTCCTAGTAAGGGAGAGTAATCTATATTGAACCGGCGCTTAAATTGGACCGCTTAGTATTTCCACCAAATTACACAATTTATTTACACTGGCAACACACACTGTTTGTAGCGCTGCCGCTGTCATCGCTTCACTTTTTGTTGCAAGTGTAAATAAATTGCGAAATTTGGTCGAAATACAGAAGTGGTCCAATTTAAACGCCGGTTCAATATAGGTTACTCTCCCCTAGATCATATAGGTGCACTATAAGTAGTAATGTTTCAAAATCAAAAGGGATAGAGAGTTTAGGGCATAGTGTTTAGGCTGTCCAATCGTAACAATGTAAAACGTAGGTATACAGCTATTGAGAATCGAGTGCTGCACTCGAACGGTAATAGCAAAATGCTAATAAAACCTTATTCCACAAGCTTTATCGATCGTAAAAGTAAATCCTATTATGTTTCTAGCGTCCAGTGCTACCTACCGTGCACTAGGTACTGGCAGTTGGAATGAATTAGATATTGCTGCTTTGCAATAGAATGCCACTGTTTCTTTGATTAAATACAAGTATAGGTATTTAAATATAATGTATAGGTATTTTACAGATAAATAAAACAAATAAATACCTATCAAATATTTTCATGACAAAAATGTCATGTGTCCAAGTTGCAACGGTATGTACAACATACCCACCACGGGGACACTTTTCCCTCCGACACTGTCATAAACAAATAAGCTTAATGATGTATCTTTAGATATTTTAATACCTGGCATTCCTTACATCTTTAGTTGTTTTTTTTAAATCAAAAAAGAATAACCGGTGTATGTACAATTGAGGCCATAAATATATACATATACAGCCATAGCGTCAAATGTTTGTATATCCTTCTGAGTCCGAACTTTTTTTAACAGACATACTATAATACTTAAGACCAAGACGTGGTTCACCAGCTTTGTTATTTTGGATATTAATTGAAAATTCTTAAAATTCTTTATTCAATGAACAATTTGTACTTTATAAAGTACATTCGGCCATTAGTCTTAGTGTTAATTGGTCCTTTACAAAGTACGCGGGGCTTAGGAGTATATATCGACCTTATGGTTAGTGACATAAATGTGTACCTATAGATATTTTTGTCGTGTTGCCAACGTACATATTTAAACCCTTGGCTATACAACAGCTTCCCCTACAAGAGATGGCCGACTAGCCGACTAATTTTCGCTGAATAAGCCGACTATTCGTCAACGCCGATCATTGGTTTTGGCTAAATTCAGGAACAGGCAAGCAGGCTACAGCTAGCAACGTCTGCCTTTGTGGGGAATCGTGCAGTCATAAAACTCAGCGGCTGGTATGAAATCGAATCATTCCCGAGAGCACTCTCCATCTCCATTATGGTTCACTATAGTTTACCCGAATTTCATATGCCAAAAAGTATCGTTTTCCATATTTTCATTTGTCATAAAGTAATTTATTTCGGAAACAGTATTTTCTTCAGAATTGCTATTAAACTAACCTAACCTAACCTACTGTAATCTGTAAAATGACATTTGAAAATATCCTAAAAACACGGTTTTCATATTTTATGGCAAAGGTTGGTATGGTAAGTGAAATTATGACAAATGAAATTATGAAAAGCGAAGTGACTCGCGCTACTATGCGATAGAAAATGCAAAGAGATGCTTTTTGTATAATTATCAATTATTGTTCTAGGAATCATAAAAATAATCCGTCCATTTTATTTATGTTTATCTTTTTTTTATTATATTAGACTCTAATGAAATTTAATGAATTTACCTTCCTTTAACACAACCGTTAATACCAGGAGAATTATTTTACTACCACTCGATATTAAATACTGGTACCTACCTAAGTATTTGTAATGTAGAGTCACGAACATAGAGCAAATGACAAGATAAATAGAAATGAAACGTGAGCCTAAATTGGCACAAGCGTATATGCCTAAAAAGACAAATCCAAACTACAATACAATACAATACAATACAAATATTCTTTATTGCACACCACAAATCAGTACAAAACACTTTATAATATAAACACTACATTTAATTTTTTTATGTTATTTTCTCTGTGTGTATCTATCTATATTATGTGTATGTAGCTTACTATTGTAGTATAAAATAAAGAGTTATTGTATTGTATAATGCAAAAAAAGTATAAAATTGGTTCTGTAGTTTTGCAGATTAATGAATAGACATACAAAGACACAAAGATAACATCTTACCCCAAATGTATTCATTTCGTCGTGAGTGAAAATGATTAAAATACATTTCACTGTTGAGGATCACAATTTAGTAAAATTTATGAAAACACATAAAATGTGTGCGCATTAATAGCAGGGGAGGCGATAAGTGGCGGGTGACATCGGTTCTACAAGAAATCAATCGGTGGCATTTCCATTCCTCTCAGTTTTAATTCTGTGGTCTCATCTCGGCACACTACAGTGCGAACAATTGAAACCTAACTTAAAGCTTTTAAATATTGCAATAATTAAGTACAAGGTTCATAATAAAGATATAGTGCCTGATAACGACCGAGTGTCAAAAGTCAAGAGCATGGAGTTATTGTATGCTTTGCATAAAAGTAGTTTTAAAGTAAAGTTAGACTATGACACAGTAATAAAGATGACCGTAAAACCCAACAATAGCCATCGTATTGTACGTTAAGCGGCGGAGATCGCGGTGTTTAAAATTATACCTCAACTTACGCATTGTGCTACTGCGTGTTACATAGGTTTAAATATAGCTCGAGAAGTTAGTAAAGGTTGTGACATACGTACAGTCACCAGCATTAATATCTGCCACAGCGGAGCGTGCAAAAATATCTGACACGTCCTTCGGCCCTAGAAATAGAGTCGTATCAGATATTTATGCACGCTTGTTGTGTCAGTTATTGGTGCTGGTGACTGTACTAGGCCAAAAGGCGTAGGTACCAAGATTACCGAGTACGCGTCCACAAAAATAATAAATCCAAAGACTAAGTCCACGAGTAAAATACGTATTTTCGTAAAAAGCGTGTTGGAAATACCGGCGTTTTATTAAACACACAAAGTCATCTGCCACAGCGGAGTTACCTAACAAAAATATAATCTGACACGTCCTACCCACTCTAGAAATAAAGTTGTATCAGATAATTATGCACGATTTATTGTGTCAGATATTGGTGTCAGTGACAGTTTGAAAAGATGAGATAAAATTTTGAAAACCCAGCACTATATTAAAAGCCAACTCATTTGTTTCCAGGACGTGGCGAGGCAGGCGGCGCGATGGCGTGCGCCGGCTGCGAGAAGCCAATCCTGGACAAGTTCCTGTTGCACGTGCTTGAGCGCGCGTGGCATGCGGCGTGTGTGCGATGTGCCGACTGCCGCGCGCCGCTCGCGGACAAGTGCTACTCGCGAGACAACAAACTGTTCTGCCGCAACGACTTCTTCAGGTAGCTAACTGTATGCGGCATGCGCGCTGTGCGAACAAGTGCTACTCGCGCGACAACAAGCTGTTCTGCCGCAACGACTTCTTCAGGTAGCTAGCTGTATTGTACGTGAGCTTCGCGAGCAGATGACGTGCGCCGGCTGCGAAACGCCCTGCTTGCGGACAAGTGCTACTCGCGCGACAACAAGCTGTTCTGCCGCAACGACTTCTTCAGGTAGCTAGCTGTATGCGGCATGCGCGCTGTGCCGACTGACGCCCTGCTTGCGGACAAGTGCTACTCGCGCGACAACAAACTGTTCTGCCGCAACGACTTCTTCAGGTAGCTAACTGTATGCGGCATGCGCGCTGTGCCGACTGCCGCGCGCCGCTCGCGGACAAGTGCTACTCGCGCGACAACAAGCTGTTCTGCCGCAACGACTTCTTCAGGTAGCTAACTGTATGCGGCATGCGCGCTGTGCCGACTGACGTCCAGCTTGCGGACAAGTGCTACTCGCGCGACAACAAGCTGTTCTGCCGCAACGACTTCTTCAGGTAGCTAACTGTATGTGGCATGCGCGCTGTGCCGCCTGACGTCCTGCTTGCGGACAAGTGCTACTCGCGCGACAACAATCTGTTCTGCCGCAACGACTTCTTCAGGTAGCTAACTGTATGCGGCATGCGCGCTGTGCCGACTGACGCCCTGCTTGCGGACAAGTGCTACTCGCGCGACAACAAGCTGTTCTGCCGCAACGACTTCTTCAGGTAGCTAACTGTATGCGGCATGCGCGCTGTGCCGACTGACGCCCTGCTCGCGGACAAGTGCTACTCGCGCGACAACAAGCTGTTCTGCCGCAACGACTTCTTCAGGTAGCTAGCTGTATGCGGCATGTGCGCTGTGCCGACTGACGCCCTGCTTGCGGACAAGTGCTACTCGCGCGACAACAAGCTGTTCTGCCACAACGACTTCTTCAGGTAGCTAGATGTATACTATGAGAAAGCTTGACCTGTCGTGTCTTGATGCGTCAGTCAAAAAAAAAAAATTAAAATTTAATATAATTGTCAGACAGAGATTGTGTTCCGATGGCTGCAGTTGCTGTGATCTCTCTCTATATGTATCTAAACTATGTATACCATTCTGACACTTAGGTATCATTATGATACAATACGGTAGACAAATACGTGTGGTTTGCTATAATAACGGTTAGGTCAACAGTATACGCTCGCCTAATACGACTCGGTCAACAGAATAGACACCTGTTGATTGAACTAATTATGTACAACCTCTACTTATTGCTTTACCACTACTGACCTATCATTTGTTCAAAATAAAACTACAATCGAGAACTAATTTGTGAGAATTTAGTACAAAAGTTTAATCGGCTACGGCTACCCCAAGACGTGACCACTAAACGTTCGAAATTGTTAAATCGTAGGCTACGGCGCCAAAAATAGAGTATTGAAAAAAAGTCATGGATTATAGGTCAGGATGCGGCGGAAAAAGGTTCACTTACGACTTCCGCCGCCTTGATGGTTTAATTTCGTATGTTTTTCGTAATTTGACAAGTTTATTCGGTGACATTTCGGCTTCCCAAATGTAGGTAAGTGACGCCATTTCCGTTGTTTGACGCCCATTGTCATTTAAAGGTTGTGTTTTGGAATTGGATGTCTGTATTCTACAACTGTTTGGACGTTTTGTATTATTATAGCATTCTCAAATAGTGTACTCTACTCTACGAGCGAGATAGTGCCATATTGTTTCTGTGCTAACGAAAAGAGCAAGCAATATTCGAACATTTTTTTTAAACCAAAAATATTTTTTCTAAATGAGAAAATTACGACTAACTCAAGTTACACGCTTCCTTAGGCCTCTAGGTTGGCAACGCATCTACAATACCCTTGGTGTTGCAGATGTTTATGGGCGGTGGTGATCTCTTACCATCAGGAGACCCACTTGCTCGTTTACCATCCAGTAGAATAAAAAAATGGTGAAATTGGTATACTCCGTTTAATTTAAGGTTTGAATTACCGTTAAAATTGTAACACACGTTTCTCGATAATATTTTGAACACAATTTATTATTATTATTATTAGCCTATTCTGTCCCAAAATTCGAACACAAATGGACTAAAAATACCTACATGTACATTTATTAGCGTTATTTATTATGTTTTTATTATACAAGTTTACACAGTTTTAAATAGTTCCGTTGTTTCATTTAAGAAAGTGTGCAAATTTTACCGTTAAGTTTCAAATGTTAAAATAAATGGAGTATATCTAGTAAGTATAGTAGTTTAGTTAGTTAAAGTTGTAACTGGCTTCAATATTATTTTATCCTCAATAAATGAGGTAAAAAATACTATGTTTTGTGAATATCATTAACGACACTAACGGCGGCGGTATGCATGTAATGTACGATAAGTTAATCCCATTCAATTCATAACTTGTTAAAGTCAAGCTTTACGCCTTTAGCATTAAGAAATTTTGTTTTGGTGCGAACCTCAGCCAAAAGATTACGACCTCAAGACATGCACAGGACACAAACAACCTGTATCTTTAATTTATTGTCCCCTACGTTCAGCCGTCACGATTTATTCTTTGCTTCGAGTCTTTAAAATAATTACCTATCAAAGACCAAAACTCCCTCCGGCCAATGCAAACCTAACTTCGTTCAACGCATAAAATATTCAACCAGACATGAAATGTCATTAAAAAATTAAAAAGATAATAGAACAAGTCCGATCCAAAGACAAAACACAATCGCTTTGTAAGAACCGATTTGAAGTGCGTTTTCGACGTTCGAATTACGAAAATTTGTAATTTGAAAAATTGGCGGCAAAGGCGACATTCCAGAATAACATGGCGGGTTGCTCGGTACAAGTTTATGTTTTATTCATACGGCCTCCATCGTTTATGCAAATGGAGCTGGTAATAATTCAATGTGATGATAAAATAATAAAAAACATTGGCGCTAAAGTCGCGTTCGCAGTGTATTTTGTTGATAGGCGTAAACCACAACGTTGACTTGTCAATATTGGTTGATAAAATAGTATGCGAACCTGAAAGCAGCCATTCTTTGGCACAAAAGCGATTAGTTATTCAAATGCAAATCACCTTCATTGATAATATCTGTATCTGTAGAGTATTGTTTGTTTTTTGAAGACATTAATGTTGACAGACCTTCATCAATTCATCATCAAATTGTCTACAAATAAATAAGGATTAACTTTTTGAGATTACTAACTACACAGCACTCTACCTTAAAACCATAAAAAGTTTGTAGATTAACCTGGTACTGGTACTGGCACTATAAAATAGTATGAAATATTCCGTTGTGCGACAGTCATTTAATAGTGCAGGAAATTAAGCAAGTTGTTGTATGGAGACCCATGCATTAATTTCTCAGTCGATGAAATTTTGCTTGGTTATTGTATAGTATGAGCCGAAACTAACATATGAATAGCCAAAAAAAAACTCCTAAGTTAGGTATTTATACGTAAAAATACAAATCTGTTTATATATGGAACCGAGTAATTCCTCTGTCCAAAATTATTTTACCAAATAAGTCATTTGTATACATATCAACGGATATGTTTATTTGGTCCAACTTTTTAAAATCCACCCGTAAGTAGACAAAATGATAATTAAAAAAAAAGTTTGCTAGCCTTGATTGTGTCCTAGTGTTGTTAAATGTACGGAACCTTTTGGGCGTTGTACTGTACGACTTAGCCAGTTTGTTTTCTAAAGCGTAATTTCCCCCTTACCTACATTGTGTGGTCATCTAGCTCCAATTTCACCTTTTGCCACGATTTTACAACAAAACGAACCCGCTATTAGCATGTTGTAAAATTAATTTATTGCTAATCTGCAGCATTCTATTTACCTGGTAAATTCATAATTGCCTACTTGTAAAGTTTATGATCAGCCAAGGAGCCTCTTAACTGTAATACTTTTAGGACAGTTAATATGTAGAGTTTACAAGCAGAATTAAAATTAAACCTAAAAATATACTTGAACTTGAAACTTTTATTTTTTTGCAATTTCTAGCCATTGTCAGATTTCTTCAACTAAAACATAGACTAAAATACTCAGGTATAGCCAGATAAGCCTCAAGTAAAATAATAAAGAAATGGAGACTTCTTAGTGTGGCATAATATTTTTTTTATAAAGATCAATAATGTAACCGTTCTTTGCAAGAATTTTAACGTTCTGTGCTTGATGAAAACATGCCATTAACTCCCGCCTTGGCGGTAATCGTCAATATTTCCTACAATTTAAGTAATTGACCTTTCTTCTAACAATTAATTCAATGGTTCATATTTGCATACAAGTAAGTTGTTTTCGATCGACCAATGGCACCCATTCGGGTAATAATGACGACCATTTACATATTGAACTTTGGGTATTTAGTGCACTTCGTATGCTGATTGCTCACAAACTACGAGTGTTATGGTAGCAGGTTTTTTAGCTATCGTTAAAATTCCACTACGAAATTTATCGTCAATACGAAAGAGCTTAATTTCATAAAGTTTCAAATTGCAATTGGAGAATGTAAAAATGTAATTACAAGTGATGAAAACAAAAAACAACATCATTTTTAACGTTGAATATTTGAACTTGGTAACAAGTTTTTTCATCCATTTTCTACTGTTTTATTATACCCAGCAATATAGTTCGATATGATTAGATTATAAATTAAGATGAGGTATCCGAAAATATTCCAACACCAGGTATACTTCGTTTTTTTAGCATTAGAAAGAAGGTCATCTTGACATGTTCTTTTGATTGAAAAACACTTTTGAAAATATGTAAAAATTAGCAAGGACATAAGTAAGATCATTTACATTCTTTTGGTATCATAAGTACTCAATAGTTATTGTTTTTAAATACCATTTTGAATTAAAAGACTCATCAAGATTGTTTATCCTTTTTCTAATGCTAAAAATAATATAAGTGAATATAAGTGAATTGTATTCTGTTACCATAAAAAAACGAAGTATAATTCCACCCATACAGTGCACAAAATTCGAAGACCGCAATTGCTAGTGCTTAAGGGTAGTTTCTTTTTTCTATTAGAAAAGCTTAATAATAGAAGTGATCTAACACTGATTTCCCCAACAGGCGATACGGAACGAAGTGCAGCGGCTGTGGCCACGGCATTTCGCCTTCGGACCTGGTCCGAAAGGCGCGCGAGAAAGTGTTCCACCTCAACTGCTTCACCTGCCTTGTCTGTCGGAAGCAGCTGTCGACCGGTGAAGAACTTTACGTCCTCGACGACAACAAGTTTATTTGCAAGGAGGACTACCTGTCTGGAAAGACGCCGACCACCCAGCATTGTAAGTTTTTTTGTCTATGGTTAGAGTTTGAATTTGCCATGCCAATTGCATTTTTTTTGTGGCATCCTTAATCAGTCCCAAAGCTTAAGATGTAAATAGCATGGTTGTATTTAATGGGTGTTTTATCTATAAAGCTCTAAAGGCAGTTTTGCAAGTACATAGATAGTTTTCATCTTCATGAGAACTGTGCTTGCTCTAGCTCCAACACTTGTACTTGTTGGTCTTAAAACCTCAAACTTATATCTAAATATAGGTATTTCAATATTTAGATAGCGACCAAATATTCACGTTAGCAGATAAAATACAATTAAACTAGTTTGGTAATTTCGTTCGGAAATCGAAACAGAAGATCGGTTTTTTTTTTTTTTTAATTAATCTTCAGGGAAGCGAAGGAAACCGACGCGTCCCGAGCGATATTAACATTCTGGTTGTACCTAATGCAGGTACTTACAAGATTTTCCCATAGGTAGCACTGAATAAGTAAAGTACCTACAGAAGCCTCACTGCCGTATAAAAGTGACCTTTAGGCATAAGAATCGTGTCTCTGTCCATCGCATAACTCGTATTCACTCGCACGAGGCACATGTAGTGGAATAGCACACTCTAGGGGGCCCCAGACATCTACTTGTAGAGGAAAGTAAAATCGCGGAGTGAGCTGCGCCTGTAGGTAGGTACGAGTAGAACTCTAAAAATTAAATTAAATTAAGCGTAATAGTCATATGACTACAGGTACGAGTTTGTTTGCTGTTTCATATCCTATTACAAATTTGCAATCGGATTTCTAACAATCTAGGTAGACAAACATATAGGTATTTCGAAATTGGACCGATTCTTGTTTGCAGATTGGATAGGAAACATTATTTACGTAACCTATCAAACATACACGATCACGTTCGCAATTAACTCGATGTTGGTATACTTCTAAAAAAATAAATGAGGTCTTTTATTGTCCTCGGCTCGATTCGGACCCAATCGCTGTCGAATAATTACATTTCTAAAACACGACCACGTCCCCTTCAATTTTCGAACGTGACATGTGAGAATTGCATTCTCAGTTTAAAATGCGTTTTTTATTGTTTAAGAACGTATCGCGGCAACAATAAAACTCTCGTAGCACCCATTTCGAAATCGGATTTTTCGATCAATACGAACCGTAACCGAAACCAAGTGAAAAAAGAATAAAAAATGCCAAGGCGTCGGACAAAAAGCCAACCGCATTACACATTAGCCACGTCTCCACGCGGTAGTGGCGCAGACATCTTTTTTTACTTTTTTATGAAGTGCTTTGTCGATGGCAACACCTTGACGTGAGTTAGAAAAAAGTGACGGATTGTAGACAAGCAAGAATCGTGACCTGCAGGGTACCAAATACATAGCGATAGTACAAATATTTTGATTGGGGGATATCAAACCCTCCATAACAAAAAAGATCGAATAAGTTTAGAGGCGACTTTTTTTTTACTTAGAAACGCAAGGGCTTTGTACAACTACGGGTTAAGCCGCGCGGTCTCTTACATTCCGGTATTTCTGGTTCTTGATTGCTAATTTCTACATAAATAACATGAATAATTATATTCCGTATACTCGTATGCTACTGTGTTTAATGTCAGTCTGCGGGAGCATTAAGGGGTTTCTAAGACTAATCGCTTATTTTTAATCGGTGCTATGTTGAATCGGTCGCTTGATGTTCATACAACTTATTGTCCTTCGGAAATAACCCTGAACGTGACATGTGAGAATTGCATTCTCAGTTTAAGAAAAAAGTTTTCGGATCATACGTGAAAAAAGAATAAAAAATGCCAAGCACAGCATTACACATTAAGTTTACTGCAAAAAAGTGACGGATTGTAGACAAGCAATAATACATTAATACAAATATTTTGCAAACCCTCCATAATTCGAATAAGTTTAGAGGCGACTTTTTTTTACCAACTACGGGTTAATTCCGGTATTTCTGGTTCTTATTTAAATAAACCCAGGGAGCATTAAGCTTGTAGTCTCAACTAAAATAATGCTATTCTGGATATACTTATTTAAGAACAAGTTTGGATATCGACGCAAGAATAAAATTCCGTCAAAGTGCACCTGTGATAAGAGTTTTGCTGAGTCCCTACTACCATTTTATATTTATTTAAACACTAGTGTACAAAAATTAATAAACAGGTTAATAAAAAAGAAAAGCAAAAAAAACTAAAGCTAAGGTAATTCTAATCTAACAAATTATAAATACCACCCAGATCGCTGCTATTGGGTAGGTAAGGTTTGCTCGTTGTATGGAAAAGTACCAGTGCTATGGTCACTTTTGGATCGGGCATGCTGTGGACATGCAAGTCCTAATTGGCCAAATTAAGTGCCAGTTTTCCATTTTCGTCCGCAGCAATTTAAATGGCGCTAGCAAGTACTGAGCTAAAGGTATTTAGTCACGGCTGAAAACGTGGTTGTAAACACTGACACATTACGACGTTTTATTTTAGGATGTTGGCGAACCTGCCCCATTATCATAGACTTAGCAAATTACTGCTGGCCACAAATACTTAAGTGTGAACAGTAAATGTGGTATCGTTTTCAAGCTGCGAAAATATTCTCACGTAAGCAAAACTATGGGCAATTAGTTAAAGTTCACCATTAGAAAGATAGATGTAACGAATTGTTCCGATAGGTGTACCATTAAAAACCTCAATATACATTTCGAGTTCATACTTACCAACACTTAATCAATAGACTTATTAACATTTTTTTAATAAATATTGAAAATGTATAGATCTGCAGAATATATTACGTCAGCATTGACAAAGAAATAAAAAGAAAATGGCTATTTTGGTTAACAATTTGGTTATTTACTTTCTTTGTGGCACTATTTGATTTCGGATAGAGCGTGGTTATTCTAAACGTGTGATTTGATTTCAGTGCGGGCTCGAAAACAAAATTGTGCCGCTTTCAAATATCGAACTCCAATATACCTACACATTAAAAGCAAAAGTCTAAGAATAAAATAGCCATATGATGGGGTTGCCAATGTTTGCGTTCGTGTGCCCGCAACATGTGAACGCCCGTGGCGTTGCCTTGTTTACCCTGCGTAATTGTGTTTAGACATTGTTAGAGTGGAATAATACTCGCAAATATTGCTTGAAAGCTCAATGGAGTATGAGAATGTTTGGTTTTTTCAGGTATGAGTTGTGTTTGTGTTGGAAATCATATTGCGAATAACTTCCTGGTTATGAATAACAAATCGAATGAAATATGGTAGAGTTTGAGTTTGTTTGGCCCAGAGTTGAAATACGAGTTGAAGTTGGACAAATGCACTTTAACTTCCGCTTTTGATAGACAAAGTCATTTCTACCATTCACATTAACCATTTATTTAATTCTTTAAACAATATTAGATGTATGTTAATATTTTCCTTAGTCCGAAATGACCATTGTTATTTATAGTGTTCAGAAAAAAAAACATCTTTAATATCTCTATCTTTAATATCTATCTATTTTTAAGCCCATTTTAGTTAGGGAGTGTTATTTCTACTATTCTCTACCCACCCCTCTGAGCTCAGCAAGCGCAACACAGATACGGTAAGGTAAAAGTCTTGTTATAACGCAACCACTTCACCATTTCTTTCTGTCACAAGATACAAAATAAGGCAGAAAGGGATGGTGCATACGATTGGCAAGACTCTTCCACTGGCTGAGCTAAGCCCGGATTGGTGAGGATTATAACTTATACGATTATTGATATTGTTCGAACATGGAATATGATTTGGGATTAATGTAGTAAGCGTGTTTGAAAGCGATAGTGAGTTGTGAAGTGGAATGAGTTTAATGATAATCGGCGTTCAATCTAAGAGCCGGGTAACTGCAATGAGCATTGAGTAATCTACTTTGATTTTTATTTATATTGCTTGCAACTTCGTCTCAGTGCCATCTACCGGATTCAAAAGTATCTTATCTTTCAAGCATTACATAATTTCATTAAATTCGTGATTTAATACGATACGAGTAGGTAATGATTGAATTAGTTCGACTGAAATCCGTAAAAATAATTTTCGTTTTTTCTTGATTCAATGTCAAAAGCGTGATAGGTACTTACATACGTACTACGTATATACGCGGTATCTACTCTATGAACATTTATTAATACATGTATGAAAAAATTACAGCTGTTCAGGCAAACTGACTCAACCACCTGCGAAAATAATCCGGATTAATTTTAAAGCACGTTTCACATTAAGAATTACATATTTTATCTGCTCTCTCTATCTGACGAGCTATTTTATTTTGCTTACAAATTATTAAAAGAGACAGTTTTCCACGCAGCAAATTGATAATAAATTAATAAGTTAAAGCAAAACTTGGTTTTGAAGATAATGAACGTTTCCCAGTACAGAGGGCACAGTCACCAGCACCAATATCTGACGCAACAAGCATGCATAAATATCTGATACGACTTTATTTCTAGGGCCGGAAGGACGTGTCAGATATTTTTGCACGCTCCGCTGTGGCAGATATTAATGCTGGTGACTGTACCTACTTTTAAGACTTTCCGCGTCATTCCAGCATCCAGTCAAAGCCACCCCACCCCACCAGAGGGAGCGCAAATCTATTACTTCCACGTATTGCGCGGCGCGAGCGGCGCGATAACGTTCTTATCAATGAAGCACAGACGACATTGTGGTACGAACCAGTATAGTTTAGAGGGGGAACTTAGGGCTCTATTGTTATTGTTGTGACGTTACCAAGCCCGACTCAGACCCACCTTAAAAATTTACTCAAAAAAAATCAAAATCAAAACGTAAGCAGACCGGTAATGCCTCTCTTACATGTATGTTTTTGGGATTCCGTAGTTTTGTAAACAAGCAATCCTCATAATTATGTCATGTCCGTCCGTCTATCCGTCCATGTGCGTTTAGCTTAGAGATTGCTGGTGCCACTAAAATGTACTAGTAATGCGTAGAGTACTAAGATATATGTATATGCGTCAAACATGTTTGAGTCAACAAATTTCGAGAGTAAAATTGTAAAATTGTTAAAATTTTTTTTTGCTCCCACGCATTATACTATGAAATAAATTATGATTAGGTAGTCATCATCCCAGCCTATATACGTCCCACTGCTGGGCACAGGCCTCCTCTCAGAATGAGAGGGCTTGGGCAGTAGTTAGTAGTTAATTTTTAAATACGAGCAAACCACTTACGAAATTTCTGGCATACATTTGATATAATTGAATTGCGCACGCTTTAAAATAAACACAACTAATGCAACGCATATAATATGTATTTTGGTGTCTTTCGACCAGTGCAGTTTGTTGGCATTTGATTGAAGGCACATGTGCGGTTTGTTAGCCGCCAGCAAAAGTGTTAAGATAGCCTCGAAACGATAGAATTAAACTACTCGTAATCTATAAAAGAGGACTAAAAAACGATCACACATGGACAAACGCCAAACAAAATGTTCTACGGCTTATGCAACGTTGTAAAAAATAACAGATCGGCATTAATGCAATATTAATAACATAACTGCTTACGTTTTCCTGATCCCTGAATAAGGGTTGCACCCTCGCAAATATCCCGCGTGTTTGTCCAGGAACCGATACTGGCAACCCCGGATGTGTTGTTGTTTTAAATGGCTATGCTTTGGCGCGCGCCGCTTGCCAGAGATAATCATAGACAATTTGTTTTTTTTTAAGCAATTTTGTACCGGTTTTTCGTTCGACATAACCGTTTTGTTGTGTACCTACTAATTATTCAAAATTAGAGGATCCTTTCGATCTTATCTATCTAGCAAAACAGTACTTTATAAGTGTTACAGAAAAAAAGTATAATAGATTCAAATATTATTCACGGGTTTTCATTTAACGTAGTTGTCGTGCAAGCGCCAAAAAGCACATTTTCAGTCGTACACAAAACATAATAAAAAATCTGTATTAGCGTAATCACAACGAAATTTAGAGCTTGCTCTTCAGTATTAAGAGTGAAGGTAGAAAATACGTAGATAGTAGATAAGTACCTATGTATAGTCACGTAAAGACGAACAGCGTGGAATGGAGGAGACCGATAGAATCCCATTTCGTCCTCCCCGGGGGGGAAGGGGGGAGGGTGTCCGCCATTTTCGCGACCCTGCAACCGACGGCGACCCGATCGAGTTTATACGGGCGTCCTATTTTCAAATCCCTTGAATATATCCCGTGACATTTACGAGTGTAAGATCTAGAGGTCTGGAGTTGTGTGATTCAGTTCTGGCACGACCTTCAATTTGGTTTTATAATGTTTAGGTAAGTTAACCCTGTACGCGCGCGTTGCAGTTTCAAAAATGCGTTTATGTATTTTTTGTTTCAGCGTTTTGATATTCCTCGCGTATTCTATTTGATGCGCTAGACATTGAAATAAAAGTCTAATAGTTCGATGGTTGAATGCAATCAAATTAATACTGCTACCATTCGGCGCCATCAACATTCCTTTAGAGAAACCACGTCGGCAGCCGCGAATAGTTCGCGCTTGTGCTTTACCCACTTTTCCTTAATTATCTAACGCCTCAGCCGCGATCCGTCCTGCGTCTGCCCATTAATTTTTATTTATCGTTAAAACGATCGATAGGTAGGTAGCGTGCTCGTAAAACCGCTGCAGTAAACGTTTATGTTTGAGTTTTATGATGTTTTAATGTAGCGTTTTTGAAAGCTCGCGGGCCCCGAGTTTCTAGTTTATATGAACTCGTGGAATAGAATTATAGGCAGTAAAACATGACGGGATACGCGCGTTCTTGAAGGCGAGCCACTGCAAAAATGCCGTGAAAGAGCGATATATAAAACTTCAGCACAAGAATTAATGCCCTCAGACGTACCTATCTACTTACCCGATGCTTTTATAGACTTCTGTATTTCTGTAAATTGCATTTTATATATATTACGATAGGAAAAATTACGTTCGCTCATAACTTGTGTTAATTTAAAATTAATTTTAGTGTCGTATACGCTCATACAGTCAGCCATTTATATATGTGCTGTGCTAGGTATGCTTAATGTAGGCAGCGACTGTTGCCCCACGTAACAGTGTGGGTAGAAACTTTTACGTACATGTACATGGCTGAATAGAGATAGCAGACGGGCGAACGGTATTTTCACCGATTACCTCTACTTAGATCGGACAAATAAAAACATCGAAAAAACTAATCGGTCAACGATTTACAGCGTCGGGAGCGCACCCCGAGGGCAAATTATCGATAATCGACCGACTAACCAAATAGCCGGTGTCGATACAAGTTATCGACAGTAATCGTTATAATCGCTAGTGCCGCGCGATTGTTGCCGGTCGCCATTACGGGACGTGCGCGGCGTTTCAACACACGACCGACTACTCTGACCCATCAGTCTTCCATCAATCTCTATTCCGAATATTTTTTCCCTACCCACGAAAGTGTACAAGGGAGCTCATCACAAACTGGTGACCTCAACAGCTTTTTGTATACGCTTATTATTTAAATTATTATTTATTAACTGTAATTGGCGGCGACGTTTTGAGGGTTAAGTTCGGTGTTTAGCGTAATTTGGACGATTCGACTTTTTGGAGGGTTTATTAGTGGATAATTATTAGTCGAGCTACGGAGGTCGTATCGTATGGGACTTTATGATTACGATCATAAAATAATTTTTAATCTCGTTGCCGACGTATGCCCACGTCCATTAGCTTAGTTGCGGGCACCGACTAGCATTATTTACAGTTTTTCATATAGCAATAATTAAACATTAGGTACAAAATAATTGCAGGTATCAATTCCGTAGACACCTATTAATGGA
Source organism: Choristoneura fumiferana (assembly GCF_025370935.1). Classification (NCBI taxonomy): domain Eukaryota; kingdom Metazoa; phylum Arthropoda; class Insecta; order Lepidoptera; family Tortricidae; genus Choristoneura; species Choristoneura fumiferana. The sequence continues at coordinate 10,211,266 of NC_133480.1, forward strand.
AACTTATATTGTGATGCGAAATTATAATGACATTTGCAACTCAAAGGTGCATTGCATACGTCATTATAATTTCTACGACAAGTTTTATTATTTTTACACTGGCAACACTGGAGTTTCCCTTGCTTTCAGTGTAAGCAAGGCGCGAAAGAGGCAGTTCTTTTTTCAAATTATTTTTCTTCGCCGTGTATTGTTTGTAGGTAAATGGCGTGAAATTGAAGGGCGCCCTCGCGCGGTGCGCGGGGAAGTTGTTGAACCTTCAGGGCTCATGTTATCGCAGGGCTCTGAAATGTCATTGCACCCGAATGTTTGCTTGTTGACCGCAGTGTACAAACATTTAAAGCTGTAGTATAACCATTATTCCAGCCATTCATTCGTAACAATCTAATTTTCTTTATAATTCATCATGGGCTTTTTCTTTATCATTCATTTTCTTTATAATTCATAAAACTTTTTCTCTCTCGATCTATAGTTAGTAGTAGGCCACATATTTATTTAAAAATGTATGTCCTACTACCTATTATTTTGAATGAAAATTCAGATCGAATTAGACTGTGTGTTAAATCTTAGTAAAAAAAATATTATTTAAGTTTAATATTTTGGATCTTGTAGATCTGTTTTGGAAATCGAATGACGTCTTTATCTACTTTAGACTAAATTGATATATTGACTTTGACTTTAAATGTTCGAAAAGGACCTTCCACCATCACCAAATGTCATTTTTTTTGTACCTGGTTTCTTATTTGTCCGGTAGTTAACTCTAAATAGGTATTAAACACCATCACGTAAACAGACGCTACTTCTACTTCTTGACGTACCAAATCGTATCTCTCTTTCTCTCTCAATAGGTAGGTACCTAAAAATATACCTAATTATCAAAAACATGCAAGAAAAACAATCAGAAATAGTAAACGCCAAACTCTTTCTCGGGGCAAACTTCTGAAAGTGTCATCGTAGACCCTTCGAACCCTAAGGTATACCCAAGGGGTGCCTCGAAAGGAAAGATAAGGAAAGATTATTTCCGTGCCAAGGCGTCTTTACCCTATGTAGGTATACATACCAATCGTGTGTTTAAACTGGAAATGAAGTACGCGGCTATTTTAAGAATTTACTCAGTTTTCTTTGGGTATGGAAGATAAACGAAGAACAATGGGTAAAACTAGTGGGGAATCGTTAAATGTTCGTTGTAGCTATCCTTTTATCTGATACCTTAATAATAACGATAACGGGAAATTCTTTAATATTTATATGTTTGTTATCGGGATTTCGGAAATGGCTTTATGTAGTTAAAAATTTCAATGATGATGGTTTCAATTTGGAGGCGTTTTCGGGGCGTATCATCGATTTACATAGCTTTGTTTCATTATCTCAGGGAAATCGTGTGTTTTTCAATTTTAGCCGGAGCTTGCCCAAGTAACTATTTATATAAATGCGAAACTTTGCGAGTGTTTGTGTACCTGTGTGTATTTGGTACTCTTTGGTTTAGATGAAAGTTGGTGTGCAGGTAGCTGACTCTTTGGAATCACATAGACTACTTTTGATCCCCCATACAATACAAAGAATAAAAAAAATCTTTATCGAATACCACTAATCAATACACTGAGTACAAACTGTTGGTACTAATGTCAATAAAGACACCGTAATAAAGCAAAAAATAGATGAGATTTAAATAGCCCAAGTGTTCTAAGATACGAAAATGGACACCAAGTTTTTTTTTTTGGGGATTTCCAAGATAATTAATTAAGACCTTGGACTTTTGATTCGCAGGGAAAGAAAATCTAAAGTATAAAACGAGTGAATAGGGTTTTTTGTGTTTTGAGCAATGAATCGTACAGGTAGTGCCAAAGTACGCCGAACTAGTGTCTCAGTACAGTTAAGGAAACTGAATCGAGTCATCTATCATCATCAGCCTACACTGCTCCACTGCTAGCCCCTCGCATCCATTCGCCGCAGGCGGCCCTCTTAAAGTCGTCCGTGCACCGTGCCTTAGGACGCCCTGCACTACGTTTTCCCGTCCGTGGTCTCGTCTGCTCCACCGTTCATCGGTCCTGCGACAGACGTGACAGACTTCAGCAAAATAATTAAGTAACTTCAGTGACTTTCGGTCTTTGTCGGGTAATGTGTGAATCGAGTACCTAGGTGGAACCTTTTGTGCTACTAATGTCATCTTGACATCCCAAATTTGACAGTAAAAATCACAGTGAAATTTATTACGGGATGGTCCCACCCTGGTATAGGCAAATTCACCGAAGTTGAGATAACGCATACAAGAACATGTCATGTAATGACAGAGGGATTTTGACATTTACTCATTGTAGCTGTGAGTGATTTAGTTTTGTTATACCTACAGGATCGTTATAGGTACCTACACCATCATCGCAGCGTAGTGCGTCAAAGTTTACCGTTCCAAGCACTGAAGCAAGACAGATATGAGAATAACTCAGTTCCCCCAGTACAGTGCGAGGTACCAAGAAACCAACGTACCTAACTTGAACTTATGACCCCTCGATACTCCCGGAAGACGCAAAGTCTAATCTCGCTACCAAACCATTTTTTACCAGTTTTTTCTTCCCAATCAAACACCAATTGTTTACACAAAAAACGATTGACAAGCCAGTCGTGCACCTCTATTCAAATAACTCGCAATCAGCCTCCTCATTAGAACCTTCACGATTAGGATTTATGTTTTCACCTAAAATAGATTTATGGCCCAAAAGCACCTTTTAAAAAAAATCTTCATTAATCCTGGGCCTGATTAATTCGGCCGTGAGTCAGGCCCCGGGCCGGTATGAGCAAAGGCCGGGCCTGCGGGGGGGCCCACTATAATTGGGCCCCCTACGTCCCCAGTGTTAAAGGACCAATGCTGGCGTTATTTATCGATACCAGAGGGTTTCGTATGTAATGATCTTTGCTTAATGAAGTTTGGGTTTTGGAAGAAGTTTGGAAAATTTCCCATGACGTTACATTTGGGAAGACTTTAGTAAAACTACCTTATTACTAAAATTCTCATGGGTCATAGTGATAAAAGTACTAAATTGAACGGTTCAACTCACGATTAAAAGCCAGGAACGGTGGGACTGGTTTCGATCTTTACGGAAGATCATTTTCATAGATGAGAGCTTTCACGACGGTGGCGCTCCTCGCACTGCCGTTTAATTTAGTAAAGTCTACGGAAGGATACTCGTATTCTAGTTTTCATCAAAACTATTCACTACTGTATAAAAACTTTTTCATTAATTCAATTAGATACGCACGCTTAACGTTTTAACAAGGCTCTAGTTAACAAAGATTTTATGCAAAAACCGGTCAACAAACTACACCAAAATCGATCTTAGGTACTTGCCTGTTTGTCAGTAGAAAAGTTGGTGCCTCTCGGTCTGCAGCCCACCGAAAAACCTCACTGTATTTTATGAATGCACAATAATAAACATCATTCTCAGAATCACAACAATCGTCAAGCACACAGCGGACGACACCCGACACTCAATCCTTCGCTTGTTCGGCCAAAGGACCCATTCATACACAAAACATATGCTAACAAACCGACCGTGGCATTATTCAAGTTAACCTTAACACTTTAATAGCCTGCATCGGGAATCAAACCCGAGACGCCTCATTTCACTCCGCTTCCTCACAAATCGCCATTCAAAAATCAACCTTACCATTCAAACTTCAACCTCCAAATAAATTTACTTTCATATTCCAACTTAATTAGTTCACGTAAAATACAAACATCTTATGGGATTATACTAAACAATGAATTTTCGACTCAATCTATGTCGTATAAAGTTGAAGGTTGTTCAGGTGGATTGGCATGCGAAAAGTTTTCTACACAAGTTTTTACTGTGATCGGTAATCGAAGCCAGGAGTTAACCAGAGCAGGAAATTTCCTATAAACGCGCGGAATGCACTTTTTTAATCGAAGTTTTGTATTGAAGTTACCGAGCGGGTCACTATTTTCCTCATTGCTAAAGGTCTTTACTTGATCACACATTATCTTATTTATTTCTCTAATGAATCTACTCTTTTAACTTAAACACGGGGCTCATTTATCAATTAAATCTAACCCCAATTAAAATTACCCACTATTATCAAATTATTCGCAGTCAAAATAATTATGTCCATCAAGCAAGGTTAGAGTGGACCCCTCGAACGGTTCTCGGGCTACCGGTTTGGACCTCCGCGGTTTTTATAGTTTTCAAATTTTTACTGCCGCCACTAAATCATTATTTTCTGCGAAATGCCAATTCTTCGCGGTTTAAACATAGCAATGCAGCTATCATGAAGATCCTTTCGTGTTTTAATCGTTTCGACGAATCGCGATAAACATCCCGTGATATTATGCCTCGTCACCCCACAGATCAGCCAAATCTTGTTTTGGTGCGGCCTTTCTTAACCGTGTATGTAAATAAAGGGAAACAATAAAAACGCCGCGATATTAATAACAGCGATAAAAAATAAAAAAGTATATTATTCAAAAATCGAACGGCGGGAACGAAACATGTATAGACAATAATGGAAAGGAACAAAGAGGTAAAAAAACGGGAAGAAACCTGTCGACGCCATGTTGTGTGGCGCTCGGCCTTCACGCCTCGGCCGCCGAAGATTATCTTTTGAAAAAAGAACCGAACGGCAGGCGCTCTGATCGCACAACAAAGGTCTTATACGCGTGTTCATTTCATGGATTTATCGCCTTTCACTGCTACTGATTAAGGATTACATTGGGCCGTGGGTTCGCCTACTTGATTTGTTTTGCCGCGGCGCTCAGAAAGAGCATCGTCACCGCGCCTGCGCCGTCTCTGATGACCTGTCAATTCCGTCGTGTACGCCGGTCGTGGATGAAAAAAGTGACATTAGAGTGGCCATCTATTATTTTGACTTTATGTGGGGAGATGGAGCCGAGATTGATCGTGTTTGGCCCGGCCTTTTTAATTATATCGCAGTCACTTGTTGAATGGCTTTGTGTTCGTCTACTGTTCGGTAGATGCAACCAGTTAATGTCTTAGACATGTCGACTCGACATAATCTTCTTTCGAGCTAAATAGCTTAGCTTCTTGAGACTTATGTTAACTAAGACTTACGTTAGGTTATTGGCACATTATTAGTATTATTTACTAGAGATTTGTGATTTTGGTTTCGATTTACCGCCTACCTTCAAAACGTACATATTTAGACTTGCGCAGAGTGAAGTTTGATCTAAAACTATAGCTCTACATTATAGTGTGAATTAATAACTATGCATCAGAAGAAGGTTAGGGTGGGCTTAGGTCTAAGAGGCGCTAGTATTGTGAAGTCCGTTTGACAAGTTTGACATTCTGTATCACGTATGCGACTGATTAATTAATTAAATGAGCTAATGGCAAGCAAGACTGTAACGTTAAATATGTATACCTCGCGATAGTAACGTCGTCTAGCGATATTTTACCTCTCAAGAAATCCTCATTGTGGACAGTAGCCATTTATTGGAAATTGGAATTACCCTCATCGGCCAATAGTTCCTGTGTACAACTGTGTTCTTGTCTGTAATAAAGTTAACATAATATAGTAAAATAGATGTCTCATGCGAGCCTTTAACCGCACTCGGACTTAAGATCACATAAAATGTAAAGAAAGAATTTAGCAAATAACAATGAAAGGCTGGGTGAGACTAATATGCTCGTGTGTGTGTCTCAACTAATTTGCACGTACAGTGAGGGTATTTACAGAGGCCAAATATCGCTAGATGGCGTTAGCATCGTGAGGTCCGTTTGACGTTTCAGTCTTGCTTGTGATTGGCTCATCTAGTTATTTAACCAATCACGAGCAAACGTCAAACGTCAAACGGACCTCACGATACGTAACGCCATCTAGCGATATTTCGCCTCTGTGAAAACCCTCATTACATACACATGGCGAGGTGTAGTTTTATCGGCCTCACTTTAACGTTCGTAGAACTCCGTCTTTACTTCTTATCTGTTTTGAGACTTGAACGATATAGAATAAAGACTTTATAACACATTCCCCGATTCGCGTCGCCGTGCGCCTGCGTCGGATTCTTGCTCGGTTATTGTGCGATTTCGTACGCCCAGTAACGCAGGCATTATCACCGCTGTTATTATGTGACAACTTGTTCCTGGCTGTTTTATTTTATTTGAGCCACTTATCGAGTTGTCTTGATATTGCGTTTTAAGCGCTTGCGCACCGTTTTATTTTATGGTCTTAATTGTTTTTTCTCTCAAGTCTCAAGAGTTAATTATTAATCATATTCTTATCCCTGAAACTATCTTTAGAGGATTTGCGAAGGTTCAAAATTCTAGATTAGATAGAGAAATAAATATATATAAAAGCGTTTTAGAACGAGACTCATAAATACATACGTTTAAAAAAATAAAAATTCAATTATCAACCGAATTTTTTTTCGCTAAACACTGGCTGATGGTCTATATTTTCATAGTACCTAATGTGTAGAACATAGTAAATTCAGTGGTTTAACTCACGATTATAATTCAAGAACGGTTCGTCTAGTTTCGATCTTCTCGGAAGATCTTGTGCGGGGGCCCATCGTCGTGAACGCACTCACCTCAAGTAGTCAGATCGTTCCTAACTTGTATTTAATCGTGAGTGAACCGTTTTAATTGTGTCATTTTCCAAATATGCCCCACGAGAGCTTAGTCAGCAGCGGTTGTCCAATAGCGAATAATGATATAATTACTTGTCAGCGAAAACGGCGCTGGACTACTGTATTGTAAAGAGTAAAAGCACTAGCATAAGGCTGCGTTCCAACCAGAGATGTGCGAGGTTGTGTTTCGAGGCATGTGTTTTTCATGAACCAATAGAAACGCTTCATTTACCTATCCTCGCACAGCACATCTCTGATGGAAACAGCTGAGCGGAGCGAGGCGATATAAATGAAGCGTTTCTATTGGTTTATGAAAAACACATTCCTCGAAACACATCCTCGCGTATCTCTGGGGGAAACAGCCCTAATGCCACATTCGCTGTAAACGAAAAAATACAACATAATTTTCCTATCAACTTTCACATAATCATACCGCGTACAGAAATGAATAAGCCACCGCACACGCACACGGGCGGCGCAATCTCGGAGGGTCACGATCTGCGGTCACGCTCCCACTCCAGCTACAGCTGTAATATGTAGGCAGGTTGTAGTTGGAATTGGAATCGTGGGTAATATACGTATTGTATGTTCTGTGGTACAGTGGCACAAACAGACAATCATAACTATCCAACTTGTATTATAAATTAGTTGTTGCCCGCGACTAACTATGCCGTTTTCCGGGATTAAAAATATCCTATGTCGTTCCCCGGGACTCAAACTATTTGTATTTCATATAATTACATTTAGCTGTTTAGACGTGAAGAGGTAACAAGCAAACAAACAGAGTTACAAACTTTCGCATCTATAATATTAGTGGGATTAGATACCAAATATGAAGGAGGAAATCTAGATCTTTTTGTGCACATTTCTGCGTGAATCATAGCGTTCTTTATTTATATTCATAAGTAGACTATTTTTTCGTGGAAACACATTAATCATCGTTCCATTCCAAAGTTTTTTTAGCCAATTATTAAGTAAGCATTTAAAGAAATAATAATAATCAAATCACTGTCAAACATTATAACAATCTTTTCCACTAAGTAAGCAAGTAAGCGATAAGACAAATGACGATGGTGTTGGAATAGTTAATCTTGAAAGCAGTTAAATTTTTTTTATTGTTGGACATTTTACTTCCATTTTATTTTCGAAGGCGGGATGACCTGGACGCTTCTTTGCAGCTGGTGAGAGATCGCTCAAGACCGGGTCGAGTAGAGGGCATGGGGGAGGCCTTTGCCCAGCAGTGGGGCATCTCAACAGGCTTATAATAATAGTATTTTACTTCCTTGTCACTTTCAATTAATTGAATCATATAAAACAGTCTGTAAAGCTACCTACGAGTAGTAACCTAATCTCTTCTGTTGCTTGCTGCGACAAAGTACCTACTGACTGAGTAAGCATCTAGGTACTTACTGAGACGATCTTCATTTGATACAGTTTCAGAAACTTTAAAACGAAACATTACAAAAAACCTCAAAGTCTGTACTTTGAGTCCATATTCAATTAACCACCAAAAAACCTGTCGAACATCCAAAAAATAATTACTCTACCCTGATTCCTCGTGGCGTCGATAGATGGCGCCTAATTTGTCCAACTGCGTTTGCGCATCCATTGTGTTAGATGCTTAGAGTACTTAACCAACCGGAGCCGCCAACGATGGGCTTTTCTTTCTATAACAGGGATAAGACCATTAAAAAACAGCGTGTGCTTAAAGTCCAAGTTGGTTCATGTGGTTTCATAATTTAGCTGGTTCCCTTCATAGCGACGTTATTGAAAAGAGATTAATTGATTTGCATTTTCTTACATGCGTCGAGAAATACAGATTTTTTAAATATTCAAACTATTTGAGCAGCTTCATCCCCGTTTCAGAATTCCCTATCCTGCAAGAATTTCACATAATCCAATCTTATTCATTGTCTACATTATAAAGGAAACTCATACAGCATAATCCAAATTGAAACTTTTTAACTCCAAGGATTTATGTTGATGAGACAGTTAGCCAGCCAGGAATTTTACTTCTATATTACACTATCTTTTACCCTGAGCATTGTTTGGGTGAACGTGCATTTTGAGTACTTACCTAAGTAATTCCAACAAAGCGAGGATGCTGCCTCCGGTTGGTTAAATGCTCTAAGTGGTAAATCAAACATGGCGTCTCTAATGGCGTATAGACGCTGACATATTACTTTTTCGACGGTTATATAACTATTATTTATGTTCATTTCTTTGTTTATAGGCATTTGTACGGTATTAAGGAGCTATACGTCCAGGTCGTTGCTTTGACCTTTCGTGGTATATCATTATGTTGTTATTGAATAAGTATTTTAATGTACAAGTTGTATCAGTGCTTCCATGGTTGAAGATTTAATCTTCACCAATATGTGTATTTTGTTCTGTTATTTTTTTCTAATGTTTATTATTGGATTTTGTTGGTGTATAAATTTAACTTACCAACTACATATTTATTCAGGTAGGTATCATAGGGAAATTTTAACTTCATCTCGCACTATTATACCTACATATACATCTCAATACACTGTGGGTTGTAATTGACACGAAGGCTCAATGCGGCTGTGGAACTTCACACATACCACTGTATGATTCCTCACCATATTTTCCTTATTTAATGATGTTTTCCTTCACCTTAATGGTAAGTTTAAAAAATAATTCTGCACATACCTAATCCCGAACACTTAGAGGTGCAAGCTTGGGACCGAACTCACGACTAATTCAAACATTCTTTTTGGTGGATTATTCTAGGCAATAACTTGTCTTTAAGAAAGCACAGGCCTTTTACTCTTGAAACATAAAGCTGCATTTACATTTATCTGTCTCTGTGTATTTGTTTCTCTCTCTATAGCTTTGATGCGACACACCACAAGGCGTCACAATACACTGCATCAGATAAATGTGAACGCAACCATAGGCATAAAATGTATGAAACCGATACCGAAATGTGAATGCGGCTTAAGGTGGTTTATTTATTTATTTTATTTTTTATTCGATTGGATGGAAAACGAGCAAGTGGGTCTCCTGATGGTAACCATGACACCAGGGCTATTGCAGATGCGTTGCCAACCTAGAGGCCAAAGATGGGATAGATCAAGTGCCAGTAATTTCACCGGCTGTCTTACTCTCCACGCCGAAACACAACAGTGCAAGCACTGCTGCTTCACGGCAGGATTAGCGAGCAAGATGGTGGTAGCAATCCGGGCGGACCTTGCACAAGGTCCTACCACCCGCAAACATACTTGTGGTACTTAATTTTAAAACTTATGCCGATAGTTATTTAGCGCTGGCTCTAGTCCTAGATTAAGGTAGAGCGAGATTGTCTATACTTCTATACCACTTCGCGCCTCTCAAAAGGCGCCATTAAAATTTTACTTTGCCCTGGAAAATGGCGCCCCTTGCTATTTGGCGCCTAGAGCTACCGCTCTTCTTGCTCTACCTCAGGGCTGACGTACTCTATTATTTCGAGAGATAATAACATACCTAGGATATTCAAGGGAGGATCCACCGTTGTGGGCACGATGGGCATGCGTGATGACACACTTTCACGGTCTATCGAGATGCTTGGATGGCCAATGTCTTGATGCGCGGAAAAAGGGAAATAATCAAATTCAAGTCGTTCATGCATGAGTCATGATTGTTCATGGGAGAGTTCACGCTCCAACTCGCACTTGACCGATTTTCGGGTGGCTGTGACCACAACCTTTTTTGAGGGTTGGATCCGCGCCTGAGGAAAGTAGGTAGGTACGCAATCGCAAAAAGCTCGATTGCTATCGGGAGTTTATTAAAAAAAACCCTGAATGGTCCTTCTGAGACCTCTATCTAGGCCGGTCCTGGGGTAGAGCAAGAGAAGCGGTCGCTCTAGGCGCTAGATGACAAGGAGCGCCACTTTCCAGTTTCCAGTACAAAATAAAATGATGTTGGCGCTTTTTGAGAGGCGCGGAAGCGGTGTAGACAATTTCGCTCTACCTTCATCATGGCCTAGAACCGGCGCTCTAGCCATGCCACAAAAGATTCGTCTTCTAGATATTTCATTATCCTAATTATACTTAGAGGAAAAATAATATGTGACTGAATGCGTCAACTCGGACATAGTTCCGACAGAATATCAGCGCTGTGACAGCAATGCCTCAGCACTTGTTGAGTCGGCGCCTTTTCGCGGCAATGCCGTGACAACTTAATTTATGCGTTATTTTATTTATTGTCGTTAACTTGGAATGTTTAATTTCATATATTCGTAATGGCATGTTTGTAAATAAAGTTTGTATCTATCTATCTATCCTTATGAACACGCCACTCCAAAACTTACAAATACACAACAGCTAAATTAAAAAAGAGGTTCAGGGGGAAGGGGGAGGACTATGTCCAACAATGGACGTCCTATGGCTGATATGATGATGATGATCTTATAAAAACCACCACACATATAGTAATACATAGCTCAAAAGCCGAGTCATGCCGGGCGGCCGAATCAAACTGCGGGAAACCTGCAAGTCACGCGGCCGACCCTCGCGTCAGGCAGCAGTCACGATGCCTTTGTCGGTAGCAAAAAAGTCAGGAGTCAGGGTTGGTGGAGGATTGTCTTTTGTTAATTAAAATTTAGGCAGCCATCTTGGAAATTAATAAAATATAAATTCGGATCCGTGATACAGACCCTCCTCCACCACTCCACCACTCCACCTCCTCCACCACTGTAAGGCCACACCATTTCAGAATTTGAAGCACATCGCTTAAATACATCCCGAAAAACAATACATTAAAAAAATCTTTAAAAATCATAAATCAACAACTGTCACAAGTAGGATGTTCATACTCAGCATAAATATTCTTCACTGGAAGAGGTACCCACACAAAAAAACCCGAGCCCATTTGATGTAAGGGCGACTTACTATGGCTACCCGACTCTATGGCCTTTTTAAAAACGAGGCTGACCTTATGAGGTAGATCTGTTTATTTTGGATGATGGTTTCTTAATGTTTGTCTTAATCTGGCATCAAGTATTTTAAGTGAAACGTAAGTGGATATTTACTAGACAAGCGTGAACTACAGTCGAGTTCATAAACTTGTGAGCAAAAATTTAGTCAAAAGTATCTGAACTGATATTTTTGATCAAATTTTTGCTCACAAGTTTATGAGCTCGACTGTACCGACAACTGTTTTACCTTGCTACTTCGCTGCCAGCATTGGCAACAGTGGAGTGAAGTTTGTAGGTAGTTCATTGTTATGGACCTCCGCAATGTAAGTGTTTCACTTATCAGGCGTGGTTGTGGCCTATACTTCGTTTTTTTTTGCATTAGAAAGAAGGTAAGCGATCTTGACGTGTCTTTTTATTGAAAAACACTTTTGAAAAATAAGACAGCAAATAATAACACTTAGCAAGGACAATATGATCATTTACATGCTTTTGGTATCACTTTGGTATAGGTAGTTACTGTTTTTTTTAAACGTTTTTCAATAAAGACTCGTCAAGATTGTTTACCCTTTTTCTAATGCTAAAAAAGATGAAGTATAACCTCTGCATAAATATCTATAGGTATTACCTGACCTTCTTGTCATTTTTTAACAACCTTTGCGTTTAAAACCTAGACGTGGTTGACCTGCTTTGTTATTTTGGATTTAATTTCAAAATACTTAGAATTCTTTATTCAATGAACAATTTGTACTTTAGTAAATTCGGCCGTTATTCTTGGTGTTAATTAGTCCTTTATAAAGTACGCGAGGACTTAGGAGGATAATAAACAAAAGTGCGGATAGTGATTATAAGATCTTTCCAGAAAAAAAAGGTTTGTGTGTGTGTGTGTGTGATAGATTAAACTGAAATGTGGAAATTGCAAGTTTAAAAATTTGAGATTGACAGCAAAAGTGATAACCAACACAAATGAAAAAGGTCCGCCAGGGCTCTAAATTTAAATAGGTACTGAAGAGTCCATAACTAATCTAGGAAGTAATAACTCTATTGCTTTAAGCCAAGAGAAGAGCATTTGAAACACTGAATTGTCTGTAAAACTGAACTGCCGTCTATACACTATTTTACATACACCGATGTTTCGCACGCACGCTCCCTGCGCACGTCGATAAAAGAGGGCGTGCCTTCGCCGCCGCTTTCACCAATCACGGCCCACCGTTCCACGTGTGCGTACAAAACATCCTTTAATGTGTGCCGGGACGTGAGCCAGTGTGCGTAGGCTGTAGTGGCCCCGTATATATGGGCGTACGCAGCGGCGGCTACCGCTTCCACAAAGGTTCCCATATCTTTTATGTTCTTAGATCCTTATCTCGCGGTTTCTTATTTTACTTTTAAGATGGTGGTCTCGAATTAACGGTCGGCCCCATAAACACGCAATAACAAACTTTAATATGCTTGTAATACAAAATAATCTGTGATTTTTATTACATTTTCAGTGCTAATAGGTTGTTATAGATCCGGAGATAGTGGACTATAATTTTTCGGGTCGAATTATTCATGAATCATGTTGATTGAATTGTTAATTGGTCTTGATTGTTCATTAGCATTTTCTATGTGAACTTGAGTTTTTAGTAGACTTAAGGTCTACCCGCCTACCTACTATGTTTCAGTTGAGTATAAAAATTGATAAGGATAATTGTATGAGCGCCAGAAATAATGGGCAATTCCAACACAATGGCTCACAAATTTTACCTATAGTGTACCTACCTACCTCACCTACATAAATTTTATGGTGAAAAGTTAATACGATGTAAGTAAACCTATTGACATTACAAAGTAAAAAGTAATGTATTTCGTGCTGTGTAAGTAGGTTTATTTTAGACGGAAATTAGACTTAAATTTTCTATTTTACAAACATTACTTTCAATTACATTACACACGAGAAACGGAAAATAATCGGTACCATTTCAAATAAAGAAGCCGCAAACTTCGTTTTGAATTTCCGCAGATCAAAGTCCCCGTTCCACGTTTGAAATTCAACGACAATAAAAGGCCCGTTTTCCCGCCAAAATTCGATTAGGGACGTCGACCGGGACAAAGGAAGTCGTTTATTTGGGGGCGGTTTAAAATTGATTTTAAAATTGGGGCGTGCGTTTGCTGGTGCCAACTGCCAATGGTGCTGGCATAAAATATTGTTCGATTTTTGAATGACGAATGTTTTTTTTCACGGGGAATATTTTAATTTATGTAGGTACTTTTTTCAACGAAGATTCATCGAATTGATACTGGTAGTACTCAAGGTCGTTTGCTTTACAAAAAAAATACGTACTCGACATACAATAGCTCCGTCAGGGCTCAGTGTTGCCACAAAACAGAACAGATGAGCTTTTAAATAATTTAAAACAAAAACCGTCACCCATTTTATAATGTTTACAAACACTCCCGGTATTTATCTAGCACACCGATCTTCCACTTACCGAGCTAAGTGGGAGTGTAGTGTTGACCGATTGTAAAACAGAGGGTTAGGAGGGCCCTTGGAGTCCGGACGCTTTGCGCTCGAGGGCTTGTGCAAACTTGAGCTTGCTCTGGGACAGGAGTCGCTGTGAGAAAAATATGATGGGGTTTAAATGTTTATCTTATTATAAATTCTGAATTTCGTTGCAGTAGGTATATATAGGTAGGTAATGGTTACTAGAGTACGACATTAAACCGCAGAAAATGGATTTAAAATGGAGGAACCAAAATTTCACATGCGAAATTGTTGCCATGTTCAAACATTTTATGTCAAAAATTCAGATTTTCTAATTAAATTTCTGCTATTTCAACCTCATGTAAGGGACGCTATGACTTATGTTTATAAACGACGAGACGAAAAGATATTAAGGTCAGTTAGATAAATAATAAAAAACATTTAAACAATAATAATTTGAATATTTGGAAGTACAGCAGTCCCTTAGAAAATTCAACTGTGGTACACTCCGTCACATTAAAAACACTCGAAAACTAAAGGTAACTTTAAATTACGAAACTTTACACGCTATAGGTACTCAGTGTACCTATATGTTGTGGACCAAGTGATAAATCCGTCATTTTTCATAATGCCCGGGTATTATGAAAAACGACCAATATGAGCCATATAGCAATTTCATAAAAAGCTATTCAATTAATTAAATGTCCCGGGAATTATACATAATGTCTATCCCCTACCTATTGGGCAAAGTAATAAAAAAAAACATGTTTCAGTGCTATTATTTTTATTTTTACATAAAAATTCAATTAATCAGTTAAATACCTATCAAAAAGTAAGTTATATTAATGGTAGAATTCAATTCTGGCACTCGCACATTCGTGCAAACACTTAAGTAAAGTGCCGTCGTCTATTTGAGCCTTAAAACAAGACTTAAATAGGTATACCACCACAACACCAGTAGGTACACTCACGCCAACTTTTTATTCCCACTCACTAACATCGTAGCGTAACATAATTATATTTCCCCAAATCTTTTTATCATGAAAGCCGCTTAATTTGGCTTGTTTCCCGCACAATGACTTGCACGAGGAAACGCAAGTCAGACGGTTGGCAAGATTAATATGCTGTTCTAGTGAATTCATTCCGTTATTTCGGTCGGCAGCTTTGAGGTGGCATAGTGGAGGTACAGTTTCAAAGCTGATGTAACGTATTTAGTAATTATACGGTGTCTCAGGCCATTTTTATAAGGTTTTTTTATCTAGTAACTAAGTGAACTTTATCATGAGTTTTTTTCAAATCTTGCAAGTCTAATTTCACCGATTTGTAGTAATTGACTTAAAATTTAGTATAAATTAAATAAATTGGATGACAATGCAAGTAGATACAGTCATTAAAAATACTTATTGAAAATAAACAGAGACAGCATCACATTTATCTGTCACATAGAATTTAATAATGAGCGGTGAAACAAGCTCTTAGGCTCGTGGCACTGCCAACTTAATCTCAAAGGCTCCAAGCGATTAGCTATCCAGGGCCGTTTTTCTTCAAAAACAAAAGCGTTCCTATTTTGAAATGAAGTTCCAAAATCCGCTCCACCGCCAACTTCGCTGTCAATCGACATCGCCAAATTCAAATTTGAATAAATAAATTGGTAAAGCTTTTAGGGTTGTCAGTTTATTTTCGCATTTCTACCGCACAGACAAGCTCATCTCGTGGCATGACAGATGTTATGTGGACGCCCTGCGCCGCGGGCGAGGCAGCCGCTGCCAGAGCTGAATAAAAAAAAAAACTTCACCGTGTGTGTGAATTTCGATTAGAGAATTGTTCTTTCTTGTTGTTATGAGGTTTAGATAATATATTTGTGAGTAAGGGCTCTAGAACTTTATAAACACATTCTTACGGTACTTAGGAGTACCTATCCCATACTGGTGACCTTTTCTGAAATATTTTGTTTGTGACTTTGCACATCATTACAAAAATGGTCATATACAAGTTTTCATGCGACATGTTTTAATGATAAAATAATTATCTTGTTTACTTACTTTTCTTATTAGGTATTAATGAAAGCGTGAACTGTCACTGCAATTAGTCTTATATATTCATTTAATGCACCAAAAGAACCCATTTATTAATTAGTTTGACGTACTCAAGGCTTGTCTAAATATACAAAGAAAAATAATTATCTTAAAGCATTCCAACGGGAGATAAAATTTTCGCTGAATAAATAGAGATGAAAAAATAATGGAACTGTACCAACATGAAACATAAATGTTCTTTGCCAGCACAGTATAGTTAATGCAGTAGGTAAACCTAAAGACCGGAGCAGCTGTCTGTTCGTCTGGACGGTCAAGACAGCCGCAAATATTTTATAACTATGACCCCTGATGTTTGTCGAGGGTAAACGATTTTCGCGCTCTACTAGGGGTCCCTGTTTCATTCGAGTCAAAAGTGAGATTTTTTTCAGCCAGTACATTTAAATATATTTAAGACATTTGAGAAATGTTCGCACTGCTATTTTTTTAACGCGATTCCGTCTGCTGATGCGATGCTGTCTTAATCCTGTCGGAACTTTGCGGATACTAGGATAAAGGTAGCCTAACAATAGTGAGAAGAATCGAATGGTTCTTTGAGACTTAGTACGAATATTGTGACACTGAATCAGAAAGTTATACCTTTTGGCAGCATCGCAATGGCAATTTACGGACAGAGTGACTGACAATGAGACTGTAATAGGTAAACAGAGCAAAAATGTCCTCAAAAGTGCGAAAGTCTGACTATGCCATGGCCTCTGACTTGGAAAATGTTAATACAATACAATAACTCTTTATCGCACACCAACACATAGCAAGCAGTACAGAAAACAACACGCACCTTTAAAATTTGACTGAAATAATTCGAAATTTTCTCATTTTGAAATCCAATCATATTGTATTTAATTTAAAGTTTATTTTGGAAATGTGAATGTTTTGAATTGTTTCAGTTTAATTTTAAAGGTGCGAACAGGACTTTTGTAGACGTATTTCTCAATTGTTCCCTTGAGGAGGCTCCAAATAGCCTTAGAAGGCAGTAGTTATTATGTTGCTTTTTTATGTACCTACTACCTACTCAATATCATATTTATATAACCGCAAGAAATACATTTCGTTTTTGTTTTATTTCACATCGACGAAAACTAGAGTCATGAAGTTTTCGTTTTATTTTAAAGAATATTTGTTCGAGTTCCTATAGTTCCGCACACCAGCATCGCTTGTCTTATACAAGTAGGTACGAGTAGGTAGGTAAGTAATTGTTTTTGCGGCTAATTCCATGTTCTTTGGGGGCGCAGAAATTGCGTTTTTATTTAGTTTAAGGGTGCGGGATTGCTTTTTGATGGGTTCAATTGAATTTGAAACCGTTTAAAGGGTTCTAGTTATGAATAGTTATAATAGTTATCTTGCTGTGATGGGAAACTAATTTATTTAGCTCTTCGAAATGCAAGCGAAATGTTTATTAGCAACTCTTTTCTATTAGGTACATAAGTAAATAATTAAATAAACAAATATCACGGGACAATTCACACCAATATTGACCTAGTCCCAAAGTACCTAAGCGTACAAGAATTTAGATAAAGGTTGTTTGAAGCAAAAGCTACTATTTTTTCTTATTTTTGTGTACTTTTATATTTATTTACTTAAAATTTGATACTTACAAAGAGGCGAAATAGAAGATTTCAGACTTTTTTTATTGGTTGTGCTATAAGAGCTAATGTACCTTTGTACCCAAATTTTTAGAACCGGCAGTACCATAGGTAGGGGCCTTCTGGTAAGTATATTATAGGTTTTTCGTTTCCGGCAGTTTGCAACCAATTTCTTTAATAACTGTAGGTATCTTTAAATTGCGTTGACTCAAAGTTTGCTGAGTTTAATTTTTTCACAACCTTAGGGAGTAGGTATCAGACCTTAGTACCTATTTCATAGACGGACAACAAAGCGATCCTATAAGGGTTCAGTTTTTTCCTCTTGAGCTACGAATCCTTATAAACAATATTCTAAATAGTTTCTTTATTATCTTTATCTTATCTTATTATATTTATATTATCATTATCTTTATAAAATGTTTGTTGACTAATCAACAAATATTTAAAATTGCCTTGCCCATTGCTTACCTTGCAATTTTCTCTGTGTACTACCTGTTTCCTGTATCGCTTACAATTGTGGTAGGTATACAATAAAGAGTCGTTGTACCGTATTGTATTTTATTTAAAAAATTGTACTGAATTGACTGAGAATTCTAAACTTAATCTATCTATCCTTGTTCCAGCGGACTCGTTGCTAGGCTCAGGCACGGACGATGAGGAAGAAGATGAATCCCGCGCAGCCAACAACGCCAGCAGTCCCGCGCATGCGCCGCACCCAGCCTTACACTCAGAACTATCCCTCAACGGCGACACTAAACCACACGACGATTCGGAGGACCAGGTGAGTGGTCTACAACGGATCACAAAGTCATAAATGAACTATAAATAGTTACTTTGCTCACCCGCGATCTTACTCTATAGATACGTCTATGCAATAAATAGTGTAGTGTTGTGGTGGTGATAGTTAGCGTAGTGTAGAGTAGTGAGACGTACTAGGCAAAACGCGGACTGAGTCTTGCGAGTACGCGTCCACAAAAATACTAGATCCAAAGACTAGGTCCACGAGTATCTACGAGTACTTAACTCAATTGACTCATTGCGTAAACAAAATTATTCCCGTAAATGCGCTCCCGTAATTGCGTATACACTGTATAATAGTTTTAGTAGTTTTACGAATATCGAACTATCAAATTCACGTCACAGTTCAGTCTTCACACTTTATATTTGTTTATTTTAACTTATATTAAATACCGACTAAAAACCTCGTTCATACTTTATACAGGCTTAGGATTTTCAGCAATTTTTATAAAATTTTCATTTAAAAAGTGTACATAAATGCTAGTTTTCAAGTTGGCGGAACGTTGTCAGCCGCCGTACTCCTAAATACTCGTACGCTAAAAGAATCGCGGGCGGGAACGCGTACTCACGCGTCCAAGCCAAAACCTATTCCAGTAAATACGTCTCACCTCTAGTGTAGAGTACATGCGGTGAAAAAAAATTGAATTCAATATTTTAGACTTGCCTTGATTTAAGAGCCCTGTGCCGAAATATCGAGCTGCTCTAAAATCAAGGTATGCGGAACAAAACCCGAATTTAATTTATAAAATTTGAATTGTGAAAGAATATGGTTATATTGTCTGTTCATCGATGTTGATTGACTGTCACCTTCACTGTCTCTCTCAGATAATACTGATTTCAATTCAATATACACCGGGGAAACTAAATCGAGTACCAGGGTGGGATAATTTCTTAATAAATTCTGTTATGATTTCTTTGGCAAATGTATGTAAATCAAATGACATCAGTAGCACGAAGGTACCCTGGTACGCGATTCAATTTCCTCGACTGTACTTACACTACAATTTGGTGTTAGAATAATATCGAGTATCTTCACTTTTGCCTTTTATACCCAGGTAACTATTTTAAATGAAAATAAAATGTATTGTCCGATCTTGTTAATATACTTAATTGAATCTTTGAACATCGGCCAACTTTATGCTCCGTTATATTTTTGAGACTTTATAATCAAGTTTAAATTTAAATCAAAATTAGGCCTCGGGATTTACATTTTAAGGCCACCTTGCTGGAAAAAATGTGTCAAAATGTATGAAACTGTCGAGTCTAAAGTACTGATGCACCAAATTGAATTTTCCAAAATTGCGGAATTTTGTATATACTTAGGAAAATTTCGGAAGTTTCTAACAATTTTGTATGGGAGTTGAAGTTTTCCGTTTCTTAAATTTAAATTTCCTATATTTCTTCTGAAATTTTCCAGAAATTCCCGAGATCTTAACGTTTTGGAAATTTTCTGCAACGGGTGCGCCAAAGTTCATATAAAATTGCAAATTCGATTATTGAAACTTCGAAAATATATCTCATCCTACAATTTTACATCCTAATGATCATAATATTTTTTTTTTAATCATTGGAACTCCGAATTTATTATATTCCTAATGTCATTTAACTTAAATACCTCTATTACTAAAATTTATGTATATAACCATTATTCAATATATCGATTTCAGACAAAACATTTGGTATTATTATATATTTTGAAACATACATTTGTTTATTCCTAAATGCAAGCAAATTTAAAATAACAAACTAAAAAAAAAAACTAAAACGCCAAAAAAGCCAGTTTTAGTTTACAATTGGGACCTTCACAAAATCTAAATGCTGCCAAAAAATGAGTGGTAACTGCGACCCTCACGGAACCGAAATCTTGCCAGAAAAGTGGGTTAGGTTAGGTTAGAACTGCGACCCTCACAGAACTGAAATACTTCCAGAAAAGTGGGTTAGGTTAGAACTGCGACCCTCACAGAACCGAAATCCTGCCACAAAAGTGCGTTAGGTTAGGTTAGAACTGCGATGATTATATGAAATAAGTTAATTAAGAAATTCTCCCCAATTACATTAGGGGTATTAAATGATATTATAACGGATAACTCACCTCTTAAACCGAGTTTAGCTCGACATGTTTCGGGCTATTTCGCAGCCCTTCCTCTCAGGAGCACGCGACTCGGCGGCTGCCGCAAACACGCACACTACGCCCCACAATATAATTTAATATGAGTGAGTCTCACGGTAGTTTCATGTTCAAAACATTATGGTTATAGATAAAATCTCAGTGTTGACATTATGAGTAAAAAAAAAACGAAATATGTATCATTATGAACAATGTAGGTACCTAGTAGTAAAAATACATACTTATTTTAAAAATACATAACAAATAATTTACGGAGAAATGATGATTATGATTACAAAGCGGTATTATTATAAACAATCGAATAAAAAAGTTGCACATCTGTGCAAACCAGTTGCCGTATGTCTAACGCCCGGGCGATCGCATTCACCATCTTTTTCTACCCTTATCCTATACCGTGTGACAGAAAGAAGTGATGAAAACGATTGTGATTCCAAATGTGATAGAAAATAAGGCCTCAGGCTAAATAACTAAATGTTGTTGTTTTTTTCAACAACATACCGCTCAAGTCTCAACAGCACCCGACCACATAGTCGCATTCAGTTGTTTTTCTTCCCCTCGCAGGGCTCTCTCGACGGAGACACGGAGACCAGAGACTCCCAGGCGGAGAACAAGTCTCCAGACGACGGGAACGGGGGATCCAAGAGACGGGGGCCACGGACCACGATAAAGGCAAAGCAGCTGGAGATACTGAAGTCTGCGTTCTCTCAGACACCGAAACCTACGAGACATATACGGGAGCAGCTTGCGAAGGAGACTGGACTGCCCATGAGAGTTATACAGGTATGTTATTTCCACTTGAACAGTTGAACACTAGTGTGATTGTAAGATCGCTTTCACATTGGCGCTAGCAGTGTGGCAGTTTTATAACCGATGGACGCAATTTTCGGGAAAATTAAAGACACTATTGCAACAACTTTTGAAATGGTCACAGTGATACGTCAAGTGAAGTCAAGATTTAATCCTGTAGTTTTCGTTTTTACAGAAACAGGATAGTATATTTTCCTAGGTCACATTGCAAAAATATAAGGATAAGTCATATAAAATTCATAATGATTATTTAATATTTTGTAATGATTTAAGATTAAAAAAAAACATTTATTTCAGACTCGAAGAATCCATATCGTGTTAGTAAAAACACAATTTAAAAACTAGATATTGGTATATATAGATAAAGTAGGATGAAAGAAACATGCGAATGGGAAGAAAATGGCAGGCACCTATTATATTTGACAAAAATGTATTTATTATTTTGCCCCACCCGTCACAATACCAACCCAGTGCTTAAGTATAGGGCAGTCCATACATCCAGCACACATCTCCAAGATACCGTTAAATACATAATATATGCCATGCTATGCCGTAGCAAATGCTACGGTTGTGGGCTGTGATTACCTTTAATGAGTTCGATATTTCGATGCATCTACCAATGTTAAGATTACGGGTAGACTGTAGAATTTGTGGAGAATTGGAATATCGCGCGTTCATAAAACGTATCATGTAGCAAATATATATATTGACTATTTAACCAAAACCAACCAACTACCTACCTACCCACCTTTAAACGAGCAATTCTTGTATAGGCATATACCTATATAATCAGAATCTGGGAAACGGCTCCAACGATTTCAATGAAAATTGGTAGGGGGGGTTTTCGGGGAAGACAAATCGATCAAGCTTGGTCTTATTTCTGGGAAATCGCTTATTATCGAGTTTTAGCCCGAGCAAAGGTCGGTCGCCCAGGTACTTCTAATAAAAGAGTAAAACGATTCGATATCAAGCAAGCTGGCTGCAGTTAGTTAACATTGAAACCACGTTCTGCTTCGTACTTACATAACTTACAAACTTCTCATTCGTTTATCGAAAAGTCGTGTTATTTCAACTATTTACTTTATCTTTTTACGACATGTTTCGTTCGAAGCGCCAAACTCAATTACGATTCTCAAAGCTTAGCCGAAATCGATTATATTCATACAAAACCTGTCGCACAACAGCGTCCGTAGCTTTTATTGTGAATAAAGCATCCGTTCCACACAAGCTTGCTAAGAAAGAGGCATATGCTTTGAATCTGCGAGTTCTTATTACACATTTTCTATAGAGTCGGAAACTGAAAGCAATTTCTGTGTGTACTTAAATAGAGTCACTAGCTTTAAGGTAGCATTGAAGGTCTATTAGTTGACATAGAAACTTGGATTTTAAATGCATCTTAAATCAATATTTTCACTATGAATTATTGTACTTTCCAAATAATGCCATGATACTATTACTAGAGAGAAACTAATTGGAAACTATTAGGTGCAATTTAATCATTTGATTCAGTCTGCCTTCGAATTTGACTAATTTTAAGTGTTTTCTATAGAAACAATTCAAAATACCGACACAAATACTTAAACAAATCGTTCTAACGTTACAAATGGCAACACTCTGTCATGGCGGCTCGCAAATTGAATATCGCGCGTTCACGACGTGACAAATATCCTTATTAACGAACGCACCCGATCTAAACAGAGTTTTATTTTTGAACCTACCTTTATTTATGACGGTGTTAGTAAAATGTCATATTTGAAAAAAGAATCCTGTACTGAAAATAAGCTGTCAACCCACGACATTGAGAAGAAATAGTAATTCAATTTAATCAAATGTACTACTGTATGCTTAGATAGGTATTGTATGTGTTAAAATTTTTGTTTTATTTATAAATTCATTTATAAAATTGGGTTGTCAAATGTTTCGAAATTTAATAACTTAAGTAAAAACAAATCACGCCTG
>NC_133480.1:10234710-10289966 GCF_025370935.1 Choristoneura fumiferana
GATGTATGGGGTCCCTTAGTTACAAAACTATACCGTGGAAATATCGGGATAAAAAGTAGCGTATGTGTTATTCCAGAAGTCCGGCTAATCTACATACCAAATTTCATGCCTCTAAGCCCAGCGGTTGTTATTTCGAGATTTTGGTCCCTATCCCGTGGGAATATCGGAATAAAAGTAGCCTATGTGTTATTCCAGAGGTCCAGCTACCTACATCCAATTTCATGGCTCTAAGCCTAGTTTTTGTTATTTCGAGATTTTTATCCCTTGTTATCCGTGGGAATATCGGGTCAAAAAGTCACTTAAGTGTTATTCCAGATGTCCAGTTACCTACATACCAAATTTCATGACCTAAGCCCAGCGTTATTATTTCGAGATTTTATCCCTATCCCGTGGGAATATCGGAATAAATAGTAGCCTATGTGTTATTTCAGAGGTTCAGCTACCTACACACTAAATTTCATGGCTCTAAACCCAGCGGTTGTTATTTCAAGATTTTATCCCTATCCCTTGGGAATATCGGAATAAAAAGTAGCCTATGTGTTATTCCAGAGTCCAGCTACCTACATACTAAATTTCATTGCTCAAAGCCCAGCGGTTGTTATTTCAAGATTTTATCCCTAGGTATCCGTGGGAATACCGGGTCAAAAGTCACCTATGTTTTATTCCAGACGTCCAACTACCTACATACCAAATTTCATGACTCTAAGCCTAGTGGTTGTTATTTCGAGATTTTATCCCTATCCCGTGGGAATATCGGGATAAAAAGTATCCTATGTTTTATCCAGGTTATAAACTAACTTTCCGGCCAAATTTCATCCAAATCTGTCCAGCCGTTTCAGCGTGAAGAGTAACAAACATACTCATCACTCTCACTCACTCACAAACTTTCACATTTATAATATTAGTAGGATTCCCGATTCGCGTCGCCGTGCGCCTGCGTCGGATTCTTGCTCGGTTATTGTGCGATTTCGTACGCCCAGTAACGCAGGCATTATCACCGCTGTTATTATGTGACAACTTGTTCCTGGCTGTTTTCTTTTATTTGAGCCACTTATCGAGTTGTCTTGATATTGCGTTTTAAGCGCTTGCGCACCGTTTTATTTTATGGTCTTAATTGTTTTTCTCTCAAGTCTCAAGAGTTTAATTTTTAATCATATTCTTATCCCTAAAAACAATCTTTAGAGGATTTGCGAAGGTTCAAAATTCTAGATTAGATCGAGAAATAAATATAGATAAAAGCGTTTTAGAACGAGACTCATAAATACATACGTTTAAAAAAATATAAATTCAATTATCAACCGAATTTTTTTTCGCTAAACACTGGCTGATGGTCTATATTTTCATAGTACCTAATGTGTAGAACATAGTAAATTCAGTGGTTTAACTCACGATTATAATTCAAGAACGGTTCGTCTAGTTTCGATCTTCTCGGAAGATCTTGTGCGGGGGCCCATCGTCGTGAACGCACTCACCTCAAGTAGTCAGATCGTTCCTAACTTGTATTAATCGTGAGTGAACCGTTTTAATTGTGTCATTTTCCAAATATGCCCACGAGAGCTTAGTCAGCAGCGGTTGTCCAATAGGGAATAATGATATAATTACTTGTCAGCGAAAACGGCGCTGGACTACTGTATTGTAAAGAGTAGAAGCACTAGCATAAGGCTGCGTTCCAACCAGAGATGTGCGAGGTTGTGTTTCGAGGCATGTGTTTTTCATGAACCAATAGAAACGCTTCATTTACCTATCCTCGCACAGCACATCTCTGATGGAAACAGCTGAGCGGAGCGAGGCGATATAAATGAAGCGTTTCTATTGGTTTATGAAAAACACATTCATCGAAACACATCCTCGCGTATCTTTGGGGAAACAGCCCTAATGCCACATTCGCTGTAAACGAAAAAATACAACATAATTTTCCTATCAACTTTCACATAATCATACCGCGTACAGAAATGAATAAGCACCGCACACGCACACGGGCGGCGCAATCTCGGAGGGTCACGATCTGCGGTCACGCTCCCACTCCAGCTACAGCTGTAATATGTAGGCAGGTTGTAGTTGGAATTGGAATCGTGGGTAATATACGTATTGTATGTTCTGTGGTACAGTGGCACAAACAGACAATCATAACTATCCAACTTGTATATAAATTAGTTGATGCCCGCGACTAACGCCGTTTTCCGGGATTCAAAATATCCTATGTCATTCCCGGGACTCAAACTATTTGTACCCCGAATTTCATATAATTACATTTAGCTGTTTAGACGTGAAGAGATAACAAGCAAACAAAGAGTTACAAACTTTCGCATTTAAATATTAGTGGGATTAGATACCAAATATGAAGGAGGAAATCTAGATCTTTTTGTGCACATTTCTGCGTGAATCATAGCGTTCTTTATTTATATTCATAAGTAGACTATTTTTTCGTGGAAACACATTAATCATCGTTCCATTCCAAAGTTTTTTAGCCAATTATTAAGTAAGCATTTAAAGAAATAATAATAATCAAATCACTGTCAAACATTATAACAATCTTTTCCACTAAGTAACCAAGTACATAAGCGATAAGACAAATGACGATGGTGTTGGAATAGTTAATCTTGAAAGCAGTTACATTTTTTTTAATAGTTGGACATTTTACTTCCATTTTATTTTCGAAGGCGGGATGACCTGGACGCTTCTTTGCAGCTGGTCAGAGATCGCTCAAGACCGGGTCGAGTGGAGGGCATGGGGGAGGCCTTTGCCCAGCAGTGGGGCACCTCAACAGGCTTATAATAATAGTATTTTACTTCCTTGTCACTTTCAATTAATTGAATCATATAAAACAGTCTGTAAAGCTACCTACGAGTAGTAACCTAATCTTTTCTGTTGCTTGCTGCGACAAAGTACCTACTGACTGAGTAAGCATCTAGGTACTTACTGAGACGATCTTCATTTGATACGGTTCCAGAAACTTTAAAACGAAACATTACAAAAAACCTCAAAGTACAGTATCCTTTGAGTCCAAATTCAATTAACCACCAAAAAACCTGTCGAACATCCAAAAAATAATTACTCTACCCTGATTCCTCGTGGCGTCGATAGATGGCGCCTAATTTGTCCAACTGCGTTTGCGCATCCATTGTGTTAGATTCCTAGAGTACTTAACCAACCGGAGCCGCCAACGATGGGCTTTTCTTTCTATAACAGGGATAAGACCATTAAAAAACAGCGTGTGCTTAAAGTCCAAGTTGGTTCATGTGGTTTCATAATTTAGCTGGTTCCCTTCATAGCGACGTTATTGAAAAGAGATTAATTGATTTGCATTTTCTTACATGCGTCGAGAAATACAGATTTTTTAAATATTCAAACTATTTGAGCAGCTTCATCCCCGTTTCAGAATTCCCTATCCTGCAAGAATTTCACATAATCCAATCTTATTCATTGTCTACATTATAAAGGAAACTCATACAGCATAATCCAAATTGAAACTTTTTAACTCCAAGGATTTATGTTGATGAGACAGTTAGCCAGCCAGGAATTTTACTTCTATATTACACTATCTTTTACCCTGAGCATTGTTTGGGTGAACGTGCATTTTGAGTACTTACCTAAGTAATTCCAACAAAGCGAGGATGCTGCCTCCGGTTGGTTAAATGCTCTAAGTGGTAAATCAAACATGGCGTCTCTAATGGCGTATAGACGCTGACATATTACTTTTTCGACGGTTATATAACTATTATTTATGTTCATTTCTTTGTTTATAGGCATTTGTACGGTATTAAGGAGCTATACGTCCAGGTCGTTGCTTTGACCTTTCGTGGTATATCATTATGGTGTTATTGAATAAGTATTTTAATGTACAAGTTGTATCAGTGCTTCTATGGTTGAAGATTTAATCTTCACCAATATGTGTATTTTGTTCTGTTATTTTTTTCTAATGTTTATTATTGGATTTTGTTTTGTTTTTTTTTGGTGTATAAATTTAACTTACCAACTACATATTTATTCAGGTAGGTATCATAGGGAAATAACTAATAAAATAATAATTTATAAATAATTTTAACTTCATCTCGCACTATTACATCTACATATACATCTCAATACACTGTGGGTTGTAATTGACACGAAGGCTCAATGCGGCTGTGGAACTTCACACATACCACTGTATGATTCCTCACCATATTTTCCTTATTTAATGATATTTTCCTTCACCTTAATGGTAAGTTTAAAAAATAATTCTGCACATACCTAATCCCGAACACTTAGAGGTGCAAGCTTGGGACCGAACTCACGACTAATTCAAACATTCTTTTTGGTGAATTATTCTAGGCAATAACTTGTCTTTAAGAAAGCACAGGTTGAGAGAAAAAATATAAATATCCCTTGCGGCCTTTTACTCTTGAAACATAAAGCTGCATTTACATTTATCTGTCTCTGTGTATTTGTTTCTCTCTCTATAGCTTTGATGCGACACACCACAAGGCGTCACAATACATTGCATCAGATAAATGTGAACGCAACCATAGGCATAAAATGTATGAAACCGATACCGAAATGTGAATGCGGCTTAAGGTGGTACTTAATTTTAAAACTTATGTCGATAGTTATTTAGCGCTGGCTCTAGTCCTAGATTAAGGTAGAGCGAGATTGTCTATACCACTTCGCGCCTCTCAAAAGGCGCCATTAAAATTTTACTTTGCCCTGGAAACTGGAAAATGGAACCCCTTGCTATTTGGCGCTCTTCTTGCTCTACCCCAGGGCTGACGTAGGTACTATATGACTTCGAGAGATAATAACATACCTAGGATAGTCAAGGGATATCCACCGTTGTGGGCACGATGGGCATGCGTGACGACACACTTTCACGGTCTATCGAGATGCTTGGATGGCCAATGTCTTGATGCGCGGAAAAAGGGAAATAATCAAATTCAAGTCGTTCATGCATGAGTCATGATTGTTCATGGGAGAGTTCACGCTCCAACTCGCACTTGACCGATTTTCGGGTGGCTGTGACCACAACCTTTTT
The DNA here is from genome assembly GCF_025370935.1 of Choristoneura fumiferana. NCBI lineage: Eukaryota > Metazoa > Arthropoda > Insecta > Lepidoptera > Tortricidae > Choristoneura > Choristoneura fumiferana. The sequence continues at coordinate 10,239,719 of NC_133480.1, forward strand.
TGAGGGTTGGATCCGCGCCTGAGGATAGTAGGTAGGTACGCAATCGCAAAAAAACTCGATTGCTATCGGGAGTTTATAAAAAAAAACCCTGAATGGTCCTTCTGAGACCTCTATCTAGGCCGGTCCTGGGGTAGAGCAAGAGAAGCGGTCGCTCTAGGCGCTAGATGACAAGGAGCGCCACTTTCCAGTTTCCAGTACAAAATAAAATGATGTTGGCGCTTTTTGAGAGGCGCGGAAGCGGTGTAGACAATTTCGCTCTACCTTCATCATGGCCTAGAACCGGCGCTCTAGCCATGCCACAAAAGATTCGTGTTCTAGATATTTCATTATCCTAATTATACTTAGAGGAAAAATAATATGTGACTGAGTGCGTCAACTCGGACATGGTTCCGACAGAATATCAGCGCTGTGACAGCAATGCCTCAGCACTTGTTGAGTCGGCGCCTTTTCGCGGCAATGCCGTGACAACTTAATTTATGCGTTATTTTATTTATTGTCGTTAACTTGGAATGTTTAATTTCATATATTCGTAATGGCATGTTTGTAAATAAAGTTTGTATCTATCTATCTATCCTTATGAACACGCCACTCCAAAACTTACAAATACACAACAGCTAAATTAAAAAAGAGGTTCAGGGGGAAGGGGGAGGACTATGTCCAACAATGGACGTCCTATGGCTGATATGATGATGATGATCTTATAAAAACCACCACACATATTACTATATACACACATAGCTCAAAAGCCGAGTCATGCCGGGCGGCCGAATCAAACTGCGGGAAACCTGCAAGTCACGCGGCCGACCCTCGCGTCAGGCAGCAGTCACGATGCCTTTGTCGGTAGCAAAAAAGTCAGGAGTCAGGGTTGGTGGAGGATTGTCTTTTGTTAATTAAAATTTAGGCAGCCATCTTGGAAATTAAAATATAAATTCGGATCCCGTGATACAGACCCTCCTCCACCTCCACACTGTAAGGCCACACCATTTCAGAATTTGAAGCACATCGCTTAAATACATGCCGAAAAGCAATACATTAAAAAAATCTTTAAAAATCATAAATCAACAACTGTCTCAAGTAGGATGTTCATACTCAGCATAAATATTCTTCACTGGAAGAGGTACCCACACAAAAAAACCCGAGCCCATTTGATGTAAGGGCGACTTACTATGGCTACCCGACTCTATGGCCTTTTTAAAAACGAGGCTGACCTTATGAGGTAGATCTGTTTATTTTGGATGATGGTTTCTTAATGTTTGTCTTAATCTGGCATCAAGTATTTTAAGTGAAACGTAAGTGGATATTTACTAGACAAGCGTGAACTACAGTCGAGTTCATAAACTTTTGAGCAAAAATTTGGACAAAGTATCTGAACTGAACACTTCTCTGTTGTTAACGGCGTAGAAGCGTGCTCAGATATTTTTGATCAAATGTTTGCTCACAAGTTTATGAGCTCGACTGTACCGACAACTGTTTTACCTTGCTACTTCGCTGCCAGCATTGGCAACAGTGGAGTGAAGTTTGTAGGTAGTTCATTGTTATGGACCTCCGCAATGTAAGTGTTTCACTTATCAGGCGTGGTTGTGGCCTATACTTCGTTTTTTTTGCATTAGAAAGAAGGTAAGCGATCTTGACGTGTCTTTTTATTGAAAAAAAAATAAAAAATAATAATAATAATAATAAAACACTTTTGAAAAATAAGACAGCAAATAATAACACTTAGCAAGGACAATAAAATGATCATTTACATGCTTTTGGTATCACTTTGGTATAGGTAGTTACTGGTTTTTTTTAAAGTTTTTCAATAAAGACTCGTCAAGATTGTTTACCCTTTTTCTAATGCTAAAAAAGATGAAGTATAACCTCTGCATAAATATCTATAGGTACTTAATACCTGACCTTCTTGTCATTTTTTAACAAACTTTGCGTTTAAAACCTAGACGTGGTTGACCTGCTTTGTTATTTTGGATTTCATTTCAAAATACTTAGAATTCTTTATTCAATGAACAATTTGTACTTTATAAAGTACATTCGGCCGTTATTCTTGGTGTTAATTAGTCCTTTATAAAGTACGCGAGGACTTAGGAGGATAATAAACAAAAGTGCGGATAGTGATTATAAGATCTTTCCAGAAAAAAAAGGTTTCTTATCATTTTTGATAATTTTTTAATCCCTATGTGATAGATTAAACTGAAATGTGGAAATTGCAAGATCAAAAATTTGAGATTGACAGCAAAAATGATAACCACCACAAATGAAAAAGGTCCGCCAGGGCTCTAAATTTAAATACTGAAGAGCCCATAACTAATCTAGGAAGTAATAACTCTATTGCTTTAAGCCAAGAGACGAGCATTTGAAACACTGAATATGTCTGTAAAACTGAACTGCCGTCTATACACTATTTTACATACACCGATGTTTCGCACGCACGCTCCCTGCGCACGTCGATAAAAGAGGGCGTGCCTTCGCCGCCGCTTTCACCAATCACGGCCCACCGTTCCACGTGTGCGTACAAAACATCCTTTAATGTGTGCCGGGACGTGAGCCAGTGTGCGTAGGCTGTAGTGGCCCCGTATATATGGGCGTACGCAGCGGCGGCTACCGCTTCCACAAAGGTTCCCATATCTTTTATGTTCTTAGATCCTTATCTCGCGGTTTCTTATTTTACTTTTAAGATGGTGGTCTCGAATTAACGGTCGGCCCCATAAACACGCAATAACAAACTTTAATATGCTTGTAATACAAAATAATCTGTGATTTTTATTACATTTTCAGTGCTAATAGGTTGTTATAGATCCGGAGATAGTGGACTATAATTTTTCGGGTCGAATTATTCATGAATCATGTTGATTGAATTGTTAATTGGTCTTGATTGTTCATTAGCATTTTCTATGTGAACTTGAGTTTTTAGTAGACTTAAGGTCTACCCGCCTACCTACTATGTTTCAGTTGAGTATAAAAATTGATAAGGATAATTGTATGAGCGCCAGAAATAATGGGCAATTCCAACACAATGGCTCACAAATTTTACCTATAGTGTACCTACCTACCTCACCTACATAAATTTTATGGTGAAAAGTTAATACGATGTAAGTAAACCTATTGACATTACAAAGTAAAAAGTAATGTATTTCGTGCTGTGTAAGTAGGTTTATTTTAGACGGAAATTAGACTTAAATTTTCTATTTTACAAACATTACTTTCAATTACATTACACACGAGAAACGGAAAATAATTGGTACCATTTCAAATAAAGAAGCCGCAAACTTCGTTTTGAATTTCCGCAGATCAAAGTCCCCGTTCCACGTTTGAAATTCAACGACAATAAAAGGCCCGTTTTCCCGCCAAAATTCGATTAGGGACGTCGACCGGGACAAAGGAAGTCGTTTATTTGGGGCGGTTTAAAATTGATTTTAAAATTGGGGCGTGCGTTTGCTGGTGCCAACTGCCAATGGTGCTGGCATAAAATATTGTTCGATTTTTGAATGACGAATGTTTTTTTTCACGGGAATATTTTAATTTATGTAAGGTAACGGCGCCTATTACCGGGGGTATCGAAATCGACGGCCATCACCGCGGCAATTTAAATACGAATTTTATAACCAAACCGATAGATTTCTTAAAAAAATATATTTTACAAGACAAAAGCTTATTTAGTCGACTCACGTATCTATTAGCGCTAGTGTATGTGAATGAATCAAACATCTCGCAATTCGTGATTTTCCGAAATGGCACCGACGGAAGAGGATTTGCCATACTAACGCGTGACACCACATACAAGCAGACTCGAATCTTATTTAGTGTTTTACAAAATATTTATGGCAATTGAACTAATGTTATGGTTTTTAAATGGCTTTATAGTTTTTTGTACAAGTTCTGAATACTTTTTGTACATTTTTGGCCCGGAAATACGATTAAAATGGAAAATAAAATACAGCGGCGATAGGCGCCATTTTAACTGTTGATTGTAATACCGTGGTATATCACGGTAATAGTTAAAGTGGTAGTTTTGGTTCTTCAAGCTTTATTTTTGGTATAAATTATCGTTTATATAATTTGTTACTGTTATTCCAATCTTGATCTATTCACGCTTTTAAAAAACTATTTCCGTGGTATGAAAAGTATTAACAAACTCTTAATTTTTAGCAAAAAAATTAATACTGAATTTGTAGTTTCTATAGAAACCGTTATTTTGCCAAGTTGTTTAAATATTGCGATGAAATTTTATATTTACTTACCAGTTATGTAATTTTGGTTATATGCCAAGGATGTAATAAGTATATTTGATTTGTAATTCAAACACAACTCTATCCTATAGTTTTTATAGGTCGGAATTAGATTTTGCAATACTCCAAATTAAGCCAATTAACGATGGTATGATCGCATAACCCTCGGTAATAGAATGTTTGGGAATCTATTACCGACCCATTCAATTGTCTTTTGGGTCGGTAAATGGTTCTTAAAGAAGTCCCTATTACCGAGTGACATTTTATTTTCTGTTAAAATAATTCACATTTAGGGTACCGTAAGTACAGATTTTTTTGATAAAGTTGTGACTTTTACTCAGCATGCATACATCAAACTATAACTGGTGGCATGAGCATAATAAAATACAATGGGCTGGATACACTATTCGAATCATACTTTAGTTTTTATTTAAATTTTCTCAAAAAATATTTGATGTACAATATATTATACAGAACCAAAGCCATTACCCTTTTTTAATCCCTCGGTATTAAGTTCCAAAACATGTGTTGGGTTCCTTTTACCGATGGTAGAAAATTGCCGTTTTTAAATACCCTCGATAATAGAAGCTCAATTCGCGGTAATGGAATCACAGCCTGTCCATTACCACGGTAATAGAAGATTTGGGTATTTTGATTTCAATAATTATTTTATCAAATACTAATAACTAAAACGAGCCCAAAAAGTTAAGACACTGAAAGTTCAATAAACGCTCTTAAATAAAAAAAATATTCTCGTTTGTTAAGGAGCTTTGATACCCTTAATTTTTGGGACTCATTTGAAAACTTCCTTAAGTACCACGGTAATAGGCGCCGTTACCTTAGGTACTTTTTTCAACGAAGATTCATCGAATTGATACTGGTAGTACTCAAGGTCGTTTGCTTTACAAAAAAATACGTACTCGACATACAATAGCTCCGTCAGGGCTCAGTGTTGCCACAAAACAGAACAGATGAGCTTTTAAATAATTTAAAACAAAAACCGTCACCCATTTTATAATGTTTACAAACACTCCCGGTATTTATCTAGCACACCGATCTTCCACTTACCGAGCTAAGTGGGAGTGTAGTGTTGACCGATTGTAAAACAGAGGGTTAGGAGGGCCCTTGGAGTCCGGACGCTTTGCGCTCGAGGGCTTGTGCAAACTTGAGCTCGCTCTGGGACTGGAGTCGCTGTGAGAAAAATATGATGGGGTTTAAATGTTTATCTTATTATAATTCTGAATTTCGTTGCAGTAGGTATATATATAGGTAGGTAATGGTTACTAGAGTACGACATTAAACCGCAGAAAATGGATTTAAAATGTAGGAACCAAAATTTCACATGCGAAATTGTTGCCATGTTCAAACATTTTATGTCAAAAATTCAGATTTTCTAATTAAATTTCTGCTATTTCAACCTCATGTAAGGGACGCTATGACTTATGTTTATAAACGACGAGACGAAAAGATATTAAGGTCAGTTAGATAAATAATAATAAACATTTAAACAATAATAATTTGAATATTTGGAAGTACAGCAGTCCCTTAGAAAATTCAACTGTGGTACACTCCGTCACATTAAAAACACTCGAAAACTAAAGGTAACTTTAAATTACGAAACTTTACACGCTATAGGTACTCAGTGTATATGTTGTGGACCAAGTGATAAATCCGTCATTTTTCATAATGCCCGGGTATTATGAAAAATGACCAATATGAGCCATATAGCAATTTCATAAAAAGCTATTCAATTAATTAAATGTCCCGGGAATTATACATAATGTCTATCCCCTACCTATTGGGCAAAGTAATAAAAAAAAACATGTTTCAGTGCTATTATTTTTATTTTTACATAAAAATTCAATTAATCTGTTAAATATCTATTAAAAAGTAAGTTATATTAATGGTAGAATTCAATTCTGGCACTCGCACATTCGTGTAAACACTTAAGCAAAGTGTCGTCGTCTATTTGAGCCTTAAAGCAAGACTTAAATAGGTATGTACCTACCACCACAACACCAGTAGGTACACTCACGCCAACTTTTTATTCCCACTCACTAACATCGTAGCGTAACATAATTATATTTCCCCAAATCTTTTTATCATGAAAGCCGCTTAATTTGGCTTGTTTCCCGCACAATGACTTGCACGAGGAAACGCAAGTCAGACGGTTGGCAAGATTAATATGCTGTTCTAGTGAATTCATTCCGTTATTTCGGTCGGCAGCTTTGAGGTGGCATAGTGGAGGTACAGTTTCAAAGCTGATGTAACGTATTTAGTAATTATACGGTGTCTCAGGCCATTTTTATAAGGTTTTTTTATCTAGTAACTAAGTGAACTTTATCATGAGTTTTTTTCAAATCTTGCAAGTCTAATTTCACCGATTTGTAGTAATTGACTTAAAATTTAGTATAAATTAAATAAATTGGATGACAATGCAAGTAGATACAGTCATTAAAAATACTTATTGAAAATAAACAGAGACAGCATCACATTTATCTGTCACATAGAATTTAATAATGAGCGGTGAAACAAGCTCTTAGGCTCGTGGCACTGCCAACTTAATCTCAAAGGCTCCAAGCGATTAGCTATCCAGGCCGTTTTTCTTCAAAAACAAAAGCGTTCCTATTTTGAAATGAAGATCCAAGATCCGCTCCACCGCCAACTTCGCTGTCAATCGACATCGCCAAATTCAAATTTGAATAAATAAATTGGTAAAGCTTTTAGGGTTGTCAGTTTATTTTCGCATTTCTACCGCACAGACAAGCTCATCTCGTGGCATGACAGATGTTATGTGGACGCCCTGCGCCGCGGGCGAGGCAGCCGCTGCCAGAGCTGAATAAAAAAAAAACTTCACCGTGTGTGTGAATTTCGATTAGAGAATTGTTCTTTCTTGTTGTTATGAGGTTTAGATAATATATTTGTAAGTAAGGGCTCTAGAACTTTATAAACACATTCTTACGGTACTTAGGAGTACCTATCCCATACTGGTGACCTTTTCTGAAATATTTTGTTTGTGACTTTGCACATCATTACAAAAATGGTCATATACAAGTTTTCATGCGACATGTTTTAATGATAAAATAATTATCTTGTTTACTTACTTTTCTTATTAGGTAAATGAAAGCGTGAACTGTCACAGCAATTAGTCTTATATATTCATTTAAAGCGCCAAAAGAACCCGTTTATTAATTAGTTTGACGTACTCAAGGTTTGTCTAAATATACAAAGAAAAATAATTATCTTAAAGCATTCCAACGGGAGATAAAATTTTCGCTGAATAAATAGAGATGAAAAAATAATGGAACTGTACCAACATCAAACATAAATGTTCTTTGCCAGCACAGTATAGTTAATGCAGTAGGTAAACCTAAAGACCGGAGCAGCTGTCTGTTCGTCTGGACGGTCAAGACAGCCGCAAATATTTTATAACTATGACCCCTGATGTTTGTCGAGGGTAAACGATTTTCGCACTCTACCAGGGGCCCCTGTTTCATTCGAGTCAAAAGTGAGATTTTTTTCAGCCAGTACATTTAAATATATTTAAAACATTTGAGAAATGTTCGCACTGCTATTTTTTTAACGCGATTCCGTCTGCTGATGCGATGCTGTCTTAATCCTGTCGGAACTTTGCGGATACTAGGATAAAGGTAGCCTAACAATAGTGAGAAGAATCTAATGGTTCTTTGAGACTTAGTACGAATATTGTGACACTGAATCAGAAAGTTATACCTTTTGGCAGCATCGCCATTTTTCATCAGGTTTGATAGTCCAGAATAGTTTTTCATAATAAAATATGCATTTTTATAACAAACATTTTTGCTTTATTTCGCTTCTGGGCAGATAGAACTAGATTACATTGATAGATGTTAAAGAGTGGTTGGAAAATACTATCATTAATTTTAAACCATGAAATAATTGGAATTTACGGACAGAGTGACTGACAAAGAGACTGTAATAGGAAAACAGAGCAAAAATGTCCTCAAAAGTGCGAAAGTCTGACTATGCCATGGCCTCTGACTTGGAAAATGTTAATACAATACAATAACTCTTTATCGCACACCAACACATAGCAAGCAGTACAGAAAACAACACGCACCTTTAAAATTTGACTGAAATAATTCGAAATTTTCTCATTTTGAAATCCAATCATATTGTATTTAATTTAAAGTTTATTTTGGAAATGTGAATGTTTTGAATTGTTTCAGTTTAATTTTAAAGGTGCGAACAGGACTTTTGTAGACGTATTTCTCAATTGTTCCCTTGAGGAGGCTCCAAATGATTTAGCCTTAGAAGGCAGTAGTTATTATGTTGCTTTTTTATGTACCTACTACCTACTCAATATCATATTTATATAACCGCAAGAAAGACATTTCGTTTTTGTTTTATTTGACATCGACGAAAATTAGAGTCATGAAGTTTTCGTTTTAGTTTAAAGAATATTTGTTCGAGTTCCTATAGTTCCGCACACCAGCATCGCTTGTAACTTTTATACAAGTAGGTACGAGTAGGTAGGTAAGTAATTGTTTTTGCGGCTAATTCCATGTTCTTTGGGGGCGCAGAAATTGCGTTTTTATTTAGTTTAAGGGTGCGGGATTGCTTTTTGATGGGTTCAATTGAATTTGAAACCGTTTAAAGGGTTCTAGTTATGAATAGTTATCTTGCTGTGATGGGAAACTAATTTATTTAGCTCTTCGAAATGCAAGCGAAATGTATAATAGCAACTCTTTTCTATTAGGTACATAAGTAAATAATTAAATAAACAAATATCACGGGACAATTCACACCAATATTGACCTAGTCCCAAAGTACCTAAGCGTACATGAATTTAGATAAAGGTTGTTTGAAGCAAGAGCTACTATTTTTTCTTATTTTTGTATACTTTTATATTTATTTACTTACAATTTTAGCATTTGATACCTACAAAGAGGCGAAATAAAAGATTTCAGACTTTTTTTATTGGTTGTGCTATAAGAGCTAATGTACCTTTGTACCCAAATTTTTAGAACCGGCAGTACCATAGGTAGGGGCCTTCTGGTAAGTATATTATAGGTTTTTCGGTTCCGGCAGTTTCCAACCAATTTCTAAAAATAACTGTAGGTATCTTTAAATTGCGTTGACTCAAAGTTTGCTGAGTTTAATTTTTTCACTACCTTAGGGAGTAGGTATCAGACCTTAGTACCTATTTCATAGACGGACAACAAAGCGATCCTATAAGGGTTCAGTTTTTTCCTCTTGAGCTACGAATCCTTATAAACAATATTCTAAATAGTTTCTTTATTATCTTTATCTTATCTTATTATATTTATATTATCATTATCTTTATAAAATGTTTGTTGACTAATCAACAAATATTTAAAATTGCGTTGCCCATTGCTTACCTTGCAATTTTCTCTGTGTACTACCTGTTTCCTGTATCGCTTGCAATTGTGGTAGGTATACAATAAAGAGTCGTTGTACCGTATTGTATTTTATTTAAAAAATTGTACTGAATTGACTGAGAATTCTAAACTTAATCTATCTATCCTTGTTCCAGCGGACTCGTTGCTAGGCTCAGGCACGGACGATGAGGAAGAAGATGAATCCCGCGCAGCCAACAACGCCAGCAGTCCCGCGCATGCGCCGCACCCAGCCTTACACTCAGAACTATCCCTCAACGGCGACACTAAACCACACGACGATTCGGAGGACCAGGTGAGTGGTCTACAACCGATCACAAAGTCATAACTGAACTATAAATAGTTACTTTGCTCACCCGCGATCTTACTATAGGTACGTCTATGCAATAAATAGTGTAGTGTTGTGGTGGTGATAGTTAGCATAGTGTAGAGTAGAGGTGAGACGTACTAGGCAAAACGCGGACTGAGTCTTGCGAGTACGCGTCCACAAAAATACTAGATCCAAAGACTAGGTCCACGAGTATCTACGAGTACCTACTTAACTCAATTGACTCATTGCGTAAACAAAATTATTCCCGTAAATGCGCTCCCGTAATTGCGTATAGGTACACTGTATAGTAGTTTTAGTAGTTTTACGAATATCGAACTATCAAATTCACGTCACAGTTCAGTCTTCACACTTTATATTTGTTTATTTTAACTTATATTAAATACCGACTAAAAACCTCGTTCATACTTTATACAGGCTTAGGATTTTCAGCAATTTTTATAAAATTTTCATTTAAAAAGTGTACATAAATGCTAGTTTTCAAGTTGGCGGAACGTTGTCAGCCGCTGTACTCCTAAATACTCGTACGCTGAAAGAATCGCGGGCGGGAATGCGTACTCACGCGTCCAAGCCAAAACCTATTCCAGTAAATACGTCTCACCTCTAGTGTAGAGTAGATGCGGTGAACAAAATTTGAATTCAATATTTTAGACTTGCCTTGATTTTAGAGCCCTGTACCGAAATATCGAGCTGCTCTAAAATCAAGGTATGCGGAACAAAACCCGTATTTAATTCATAAAATTTGAATTGTGAAAGCATATGGATATATTGTCTGTTCATCGATGTTGATTGTCTGTCACCTTCGCTGTATCCCACAGATAATACTGATTTCAATCGTACACCGGGGAAACTAAATCGAGTACCAGGGTGGGATCATTTCATAATAAATTCTGTTATGATTTCTTTGGCAAATGTATGTAAATCAAATGACATCAGTAGCACGAAGGTACCCTGGTACGCGATTCAATTTCTTCGACTGTATTTACACTACAATTTGGTGTTAGAATAATATCGAGTATCTTCACTTTTGCCTTCTATACCCAGTCAACTATTTTAAATCAAAATAAAATGTATTGTATGGGAATTGAAGTTTTCCGTTTCTTAAATTTAAATTTCCTATATTTCTTGTGAAATTTTCCAGAAATTTCCGAGATCTTTCTTAACTTTTTGGAAACTTTCTGCAACGAGTGCGCCAAAGTTCATATAAAAAAGCAAATTCGATTATTGAAACTTCGAAAATGTATTTCATACAATTTTACATCCTAATGATCATTATACATTTTTATTTTAAATAATAATCATTGGAACTGCGAATTTATTATATTCATAATGTCATTCGACATAAATACCTCTATTACTACAATTTATGAATAATTATATCATTATTCAACATATCGATTTCAGGCAAGACATTTGGTATTATATATATTTTGAAACATACATTTGTTTATTCCTAAATGCAAGTAAATGCAAATTAAGGAACTAAAAAAAAAAAACTCACAAAATCTAAATGCTGCCAAAAATGGGTTAGATTAGATTAGAACTGCGACCCTCACGGAACCGAAATCTTGACAGAAAAGTGGGTTAGTTTAGGTTAGAACTGCAACCCTCACAGAACTGAAATACTTCCAGAAAAGTGGGTTAGGTTAGAACTGCGACCCTCACAGAACCGAAATCCTGCCACAAAAGTGCGTTAGGTTAGGTTAGAACTGCGATGATTATATGAAATAAGTTAATTAAGAAATTCTCCCAAATAACATTATGGGTATAGATAAAATCTCAGTATTGACATTATGAGTAAAAAAAAATCGAAATATGTATCATTATGAACAATGTAGGTAGTAGTAAAAATAATTACTTATTTTAAAAATATATAACAAATAATTTACGGAGAAATGATGATTATGATTACAAAGCGGTATTATTATAAACAATCGAATAAAAAAGTTGCACATCTGTACAAACCAGTTGCCGTATATGTCTAACGCCCGGGCGATCACATTCACCATCTCTTTCTACACTTATCCTATACCGTGTGACAGAAAGAAGTGATGAAAACGATTGTGATTCCAAATGTGATAGAAAATAAGGCCTCAGGCTAAATAACTAAATGTTGTTGTTTTTTTCAACAACCATCAATTTACTGACAAAAAAACCCGCATAATCTAAAGACTCTCCAACGTAGAACATACCTACCGCTCAAGTCTCAACAGCACCCGACCACATAGTCGCATTCAGTTGTTTTTCTTCCCCTCGCAGGGCTCTCTCGACGGAGACACGGAGACCAGAGACTCCCAGGCGGAGAACAAGTCTCCAGACGACGGGAACGGGGGATCCAAGAGACGGGGGCCACGGACCACGATAAAGGCAAAGCAGCTGGAGATACTGAAGTCTGCGTTCTCTCAGACACCGAAACCTACGAGACATATACGGGAGCAGCTTGCGAAGGAGACTGGACTGCCCATGAGAGTTATACAGGTATGTTATTTCCACTTGAACAGTTGAACACTAGTGTGATTGTAAGATCGCTTTCACATTGGCGCTAGCAGTGTGGCAGTTTTATAACCGATGGACGCAATTTTCGGGAAAATTAAAGACACTATTGCAACAACTTTTGAAATGGTCACAGTGATACGTCAAGTGAAGTCAAGATTTAATCCTGTAGTTTTCGTTTTTACAGAAACAGGATAGTATATTTTCCTAGGTCACATTGCAAAAATATAAGGATAAGTCATAAATTCATAATGATTATTTAATATTTTGTAATGATTTAAGATTAAAAAAAAACATTTATTTCAGACTCGAAGAATCCATATCGTGTTAGTAAAAACACAATTTAAAAACTAGATATTAGTAATATAGATAAAGTAGGATGAAAGAAACATGCGAATGGGAAGAAAATGGCAGGCACCTATTATATTTGACAAAAATGTATTTATTATTTTGCCCCACCCGTCACAATACCAACCCAGTGCTTAAGTATAGGGCAGTCCATACATCCAGCACACATCTCCAAGATACCGTTAAATACATAATATATGCCATGCTATGCCGTAGCAAATGCTTTGTTAATGAGTTCGATATTTCGATGCATCTACCAATGTTAAGATTACGGGTAGACTGTAGAATTTGTGGAGAATTGGAATATCGCGCGTTCATAAAACATATCATGTAGCAAATATATATATTGACTATTTAACCAAAACCAACCAACTACCTACCTTTAAACGAGCAATTCTTGTATGGGTATATATATATATATAATCAGAATCTGGGAAACGGCTCCAACGATTTCAATGAAATTTGGTAGGGGGGGTTTTCGGGGAAGACAAATCGATCAAGCTTGGTCTTATTTCTGGGAAAACGCTTATTATCGAGTTTTAGCCCGAGCAAAGATCGATCGCCCAGGTACTTCTAATAAAAGAGTAAAACGATTCGATATCAAGCAAGCTGGCTGCAGTTAGTTAACATTGAAACCACGTTCTGCTTCGTACTTACATAACTTACAAACTTCTCATTCGTTTATCGAAAAGTCGTGTTATTTCAACTATTTACTTAATCTTTTTACGACATGTTTCGTTCGAAGCGCCAAACTCAATTACGATTCTCAAAGCTTAGCCGAAATCGATTATATTCATACAAAACCTGTCGCACAACAGCGTCCGTAGCTTTTATTCTGAATAAAGCATCCGTTCCACACAAGCTTGCTAAGAAAGAGGCATATGCTTTGAATCTGCGAGTTTTCATTACACATTTTCTATAGAGTCGGAAACTGAAAGCAATTTCTGTGTGTACTTAAATAGAGTCACTAGCTTTAAGGTAGCATTGAAGGTCTATTAGTTGACATAGAAACTTGGATTTTAAATGCATCTTAAATCAATATTTTCACTATGAATTATTGTACTTTCCAAATAATGCCATGATACTATTACTAGAGAGAAACTAATTGGAAACTATTAGGTGCAATTTAATCATTTGATTCAGTCTGCCTTCGAATTTGACTAATTTTAAGTGTTTTCTATAGAAACAATTAAAAATACCGACACAAATACTTAAACAAATCGTTCTAACGTTACAAATGGCAACACTCTGTCATGGCGGCTCGCAAATTGAATATCGCGCGTTCACGACGTGACAAATATCCTTATTAACGAACGCACCCGATCTAAACAGAGTTTTATTTTTGAACCTACCTTTATTTATGACGGTGTTAGTAAAATGTCATATTTGAAAAAAGAATCCTGTACTGAAAATTAGCTGTCAATCAGTAACCCACGTCATTGAGAAGAAATAGTAATTCAATTTAATCAAATGTACTACTGTATGCTTAGATAGGTATTGTATGTGATAAAAAATTGTTTTATTTATAAATTCATTTATAAAATTGGGTTGAATCGTTATATCGATCAAGCGTGAAAATTATGAACCGCACTAATCTAGCGAACAACTTTCTCAAGGTGATTCAAAAACATCTAAAAATTTCTAAACACATGGAAGTCGATTCTCCCCGACAACAGATGTCTGCCGAGATCCGTCTGTCCGTCACGCTTTTTGCTCCTTCCTCTTTGTTTCAGTTTTTGTGCGTTTCCTAACGAAAAAATACGTTTTTACCGCGGTACTTGAATGTTTGTAAACGTGGACAGTAAGAGTGACTGCACTATTGGGATTCATTTTGTTTTAAAACGTCCGACGGTAATTATACCTTCAGTAGTGGGGTCAATCCACAATACGACAGTTTGTTTACTGTCAGTAGACGTTAATTACGTATTTAGATATACATAGGTACATATTACGTGGGATTTTGCATCAATCTTTATAATTAAACTAGCTTTTGCCCGCGGCTCCGCCCGCGTGGTATTCGGTTATCGCGCGCTGTTCCCTCGGGAACTGTGCATTTTTCCGGGATAAAAAGTAGCCTTTGTCACTCTCGGGCCCATAAACTATCTCTATGCTAAAAATCACGTCGATCCGTCGCACCGTTACGGCGTGAAAGACGGACAAACATACAAACACACTTTCGCATTTATAATATTAGTATGGATTTTCTGTTTTATTCTATGTCATAATCATGTTGCTTCTATTTGACATCAAACTGTGTCAAAAGAATCGCAGTCCAAACATTAAATGTACTTTTTAATTATGTATAGGTACGTAAAGGTAAAAACGTCAGAGAAAAGGTCGATTTATATCTAATTTTTACAACATAACATATTGTACTTTTTCAACGTGTATAATATAAATACAAAAAAGCACGATAAATAAATAAATACACTAGATTCTTAAAATAGGCAAACACGAACACAAAGGGTTGCAAGTAAAAAAAAAAGTCAATGCGTTTATTTGTTGTAACAGATATTCACAACGTTTAACACTCAACAAACCAAAAACAAATATTGTTCAACCAATAATGCCAACTATGTTAAGTGGGTTCATAAACAACTTTTTTCATTTTTTTTGCCTCCATTCGTCAAGTCTCGCCAGATCGCGCGTGTCAAATGCTTCTGCCACCACATGTGGGTAACTGTAAAAGTTTTTCTGCCATAATCCGGTGTTAACTAGTGAATACCGGTACAGCGTTTGAACATGCCGCATGCCGAGAGGAAAATCGATTATGCATAGTATTTAGCTGTCGTTGACTAATTTGCTCTTGTTTTTTGCGGACGGGTACATAGGTATAAGAAGAGGATAATTTTGTAACGGTTTGTAATTTAACGTTGTGTACACATAGTGAAATAAACCCGATTAACTCACATCTTAAATCGAGCTTAGCTCGATATCATCAACATCATCCCCACACATGCACAATGCCTGCTCACACAATGAAAAGGCTTGGGCCATAGTTTCCATGTAGGAAGTCCGAAATGGGAACTTCACTTTACACACACCATTGAATTGCTTCGCAGGCTATGCAGTTTTCCTCCCGTTTTCCTTCACCATAAAGCTCTTGGTAAATTTCAAATGTAATTTCGCAAACGAATTTCGAAAAAATCAGAGGTGCTAGCCGGGGTTTGAACACCAGGCACCACGGCTACGTGCTGTAGCTCGACATGTTTCTGGTGAATTGGTAGCCCTGCCTGTCGCAGCTGCCGTGGCGTGTGATGTGCTCCGTGAGGAAAGGCTACGACTTAGCCCGAAACTAATCGAGCTAAACTCGATTTAGTACGTGTGTTAACCGGGTTTATTTAACTATGTATATAAGTCACGTTAGTTTCATGTTTTAAGTTATGTACACATGTAGAGTCAGTCAATGAAAAAAGTAAATTGTTAGTTTTGAGATCGATTCCTACTGTATCTGCGTTAATAAAAGCGTGGATACGCTTAAAGTCAAATACCTCGTGTCCTGTTGACAAAGCGTTAATTAAATCCCGTCCAAGAACGCAAATAGAACCTGAAAATAAAACTATTAGCTACAAATTACAATCAGAGCAGGAAGACGTGTCAAAATAACAAGACGACGCCGCGCCGCGTCATCACCCGAGCGCGAAGCGACAAAAAGTTAGATATTTTAATAAGTTCATATATCGTAATTCCTCCCGCGTGACGGTCCTGTCACTACGAACGACTCGCCCTTATTGGCTCATATATGGATTGCAGAGGAAATAATGACAAACTTTTAAGCCCAATTTACACCGCGAGCGGAGCGGGCTCCGTACAGACTCAGTTTAACGTACAACGATCCGGCTGCCTGAAAGTACTTAGTTACTCCGAATCGATGTAAATTGTACGTTCCGTTAGCGGTGGAAACCGTGTTTTACCGGGTAAAGTTGCAAAAGTGTACAGCTTTAAGCGGTAAATAATAGTTCTAAATCTCTACAGATTGGCGCTAGAGTAGCAAGATATTATCATTAGTAATTGATGTGAGAAAACGTAGGCGGCGATTTAATTACCGTGATCTGTCAAAAACATTATTGAGCGATGTTACTGTGTTTGTCGTCATAAAGCTTTATTTAAACCCCTTGCTGCTGCAGCGCCGCCTGTTAAACACTTCGACGGACACTTTTGCATAAGGGCTTGTGCTCCTGCGCTCTACTTATATATCCGAATATGAAAAAAATATGAGCCATTTAATTTGATGGCTCACAGTAATTATTTCAAGGTTGCCAGCAATATACATGTTTTGAAAATAGATTTGACAGATAGATATGACAGGTACTGCTTGCAAGTACACATTTCTTAAGGCGCGGTTGATAAAACGAAATGTGAATACCTTTACGCTTTGCATTTATGTGCCGTCATTTCATTTAACATGTCTAATTTACTTTGGATACTATGACTGAATTACTTCGCAATAATGTAACGAAAACGGAAACAACACATACTCGTACGTGTATTTTCATAATTTTTTTTAACACTGCATTTATTACATAAAGTTTAAATACCTTTACAAACAAGGTATTTAAACTCACTTAACGAAAACACTTCATTTTAGGTACTTATATTACAGTCAATACACAATTACGTTATAATTAAGTAACAATTGAAAATTGTTTTTTTCCAATTTATGTAATTATGATTGTGTGTGTTTCCAGTAACAAATAAACGTTTTATCTATCTATCTATCTCAAATTCTAACGATTTCTAAAACTGAACATTTTTCCTCTCTATAAAAATGTAATTATGCGAACGATGCGCAAAAACTACCGTAGTACTTTATTTTAAAACCATCAATCAATAAACCCCGCGAAGTTATTTTATGTCATTTATCATTCGCTCCGAAATTTCTTTCGTCCTCAAGGGAACCACCTGTTCGGAACCAGCTCAGGACAAAAATAGGGTTATGTTTAATGAATTCATAACGATTATTTCGATGTCGTAGTGTCATCGGCGTAATTACTTTTTACAAATTACCTTATTACTCAAGGAATATTCAACGCTCGTATAAAATTAGCATTTTTAATAAAATGAGTAAACATTTATCATCATTAATTATAGAATCCTTGTTGCCGCGAACCAGGTGGCAAATGACGGTCGTTTTAATTATGATAGTAGAGTAGAGCATTGACCGTTTTTGATAGACAGAACTAAATCATAAGATTATTTTATGAACTGATTTAAAGACATCATGCGATTCTACATTAATTTCTTCCAAGGAAAGTAAATTGCAGTAAATTTTACTGATAAGCTGCCGTTAAAGTCCATTGCAACACATGAGGATGTATTCCACAGAATAATAAGTACCTATCATTTTTTGTTCAATTTTAAATCTTAACTCTACCTCTTACTAAAGTGCATCTTCATCTTAAAAAAACACTCAAATTTACAAGATAGCTTTTAGTTTTCAGGCATCCGAAACTGCTGCACATGTCACCATTTGATCGATGACTAGATAAAAACAGTTAGCGACACGCTATTATGTCACTACTGAGTTGAGACGTCCTGATTAATGTCGTGTGTGGCTGCCTTAATGCTCTATGAGTAGCTTCATAGTCTGTGGCTGTTATTTGTCTATGCCTCTGGTTCATCAGAGGTGAATGGACGGATGACACATTATTATTTCTGATGTAATAGTAGCTATTTTAGATTGTCGATTTTTGTAGAAAAACTGGCCAAGGGCGTATTGGGCCATACGCATTGCAGGCTGTGTAGGGTTCCGTACTAATATGTATTTATGCGTCTGTTTATACGCCTTCATGCCAAAAGCGCTGAACGGATTTGGATGAAATATGGTACCTATGAAAGATAGCTACACTTCTAGTATAACACAGAAGTTAATTTTTAACCCTATATTCCCACGGTATTGGGATAAAGTCCCGGAATCTCAACAGCAAGGTTTTGTTAGAGACACGAAAATTGACTCGTGTTTTTTTTTTTTACATTGTTCCTCATTTTACTAAAAAGATATGACGGCATATCATTATAAAGTCGCTCCGAATCCTTTTGTAAGTTTTTAAACTGATCAGAAACCGCCTAATGCAAATTAAATATGGAATGACATCGATACGGGAATCATAACGTTAGTTTACTGGGGGCTACTACGATATTCGAAAATCAAAGTTCGTATCGCCCCTCTCACTCTCGTTTTAAATAATTTAAGCGTTAGCGGAACGGCAAGATACGAAGTTCGAATTTCGCACTTCGTAGAGGGTCTGCGCCGGCGCCGACCGACGTGATCCAATTCATTTGCAGACTCTGAATTGCCGGAATAAAGGTGCCAATGGCCCCGGACCCAGCGTTTCACGTTTCAACCAAAATCCGAAAGGAACATTTACCTTCATTTATTATGAGAAAAGACCTTGTTTTTAAAAACTACCCAAGTGCGTGTCGGGACTCAAACAGTGTAGGGTTCCTACTAACATGCTACCAATATTAAGTTCTGATCAAGTGCCAAATACTCGTTAACCTGTAAAACCTGCTAGGTAGATAAGTGATAGTGTTCCTTTTCAATTCATTAAATACAGTGTATAATATATAAATTTTGATTGTTAAATCACAAACTCAATACCTATATGGAAACCGCAAAATGTAACAGACAAATTTTAAGAAATGTGTTATTGCAGTAATTAGTTATTTGACGTATATAAATAAGAAGACGTTAGATTTATTAACTTATTGCATGGTATACTGACAGGCTATCTTGATCGGGCCCTCTTTATATTTCCTTTATTGAAAGCTAGCAATGGTACATTTGCTACATGCGTGCGATCCTTTACGTCGTTTCTCCGTTTATTATGTAAAAAAACATTAAAATCTGTCAAATTGGGTGAGCAATCAAGGGTGAGGTGAGCACAGAGCTGAATGAGCCATCGGCCGGCCATTTCTCATCTTTTAATGCCGGTCGGCAACTTTGAACTGTCCCAAATACTATAACTCTCAGGAGTTATGAGGCAGCGGGATAAAGCGCGTGTGACGCGGCTTTACTGCCCGACCTTACCCGAACCCCGCCGAGGTTTTACGACAAATTGTCCCATACACAATCCCGGGCTAATTCGTCGATTGTCCTATAAAATGTCCTCGACACTTTACTCATCTCGAGAATTCGATTTACGCTCTGAACGCACACAGTTGCCGCGCATAGGAAAATAAATCACAAAGTTTTATTTTATTTTAAAAGATTTCTTCAAGCCAAACTGCAATCACGGCAAACCGGTGGCTCCCCTCGAAATGCATTCCGTAACGACAGTCACCTGCAACTTTAAGGCATCGTTGCCGTCAAATCTGCACTTTACTTATCTAAAAACGGGACAATATTGCAAAAAAATGTACGTTATCACAATAAATTTGTAATTTTAATCGTTATTATCAAAACAACGTTGCGGATGGACAATAAAATAGTGTAGTTTATGGTTGGTTTTGTGCTGGTTCTCGTAAAAATGCGCAACGTACGACGGTGACGTTTAGTGAGCTGGGCATAAGCGCTGTGAAATGCCACCATCTTGCGGCCGTTCCGCCCCAACGCCGAAACCAACTGTCTATCGTGGATTACTTTTTGTGAAATTACTCGTCTATCACTTCTATTTGTTTTTGTGGAACGATGGTTGGTACTAACTGATTGTAAAAAAGTTTTAAACGAGAACAATTCCGAGTAAATGGAAGAGCTATATTTTTAAACTCATGCGATCATAGGTTAGCACTAATAAAACCATTATGCAATATAACGTTTTAAAAAAAAGTTTGTTTCAAGCTACAAACGAAGCTCGTAATTCAAAATTCGTTTTTTGTTCCAACACTGCAATACATTGCCCATTTATCATCGAACATGTTCAAGACAGAAGCACCTTACGCTCCGCTAGGCCGGCATACAGGTGCGGCCCCACAAAGACTCGCGACGAAAGCCATAAAACTATTAATTATGACAGAAAGCCGTGTCATACAAAGGGTATTATGCGAAAATTATGAAAAAACCTTCAAGAGCGGCGCCACATATCGTTTTGTCTACGAGGACGTCCCGCATGGACAATGGGCGGCGCACACTGGGACAAAAGAACACCCCGCGCGGACAAAAAATTACATCATTTATTTTATTGCTTCGGGTGAGAATGTGGCACATTAATATTGCGTAGGGCCTAATGTTCGATCGCCCTGGGCCAGTCGTCAGTCATCTGGCCGCGGCTTAGAAACTTTACCTGTGCAATACGTTTCGAGCCGTGATATATGAGACCGGATTGTCGTTGTTGCGATAGTGTAGTTGATTACATACGGAAAGTAATTATACTGTAGCTGTAACTCATAATCACCTAGCGTATTATGTAGGTTCTATCACATAATTATGATATAAGCTGTCGCGATGCAGTCCAGAGAGACAGCGTTTTCTGTATTAGGTACTTTTAAAAATGATATTACCAGAAGCTGTAATCGTGTCAAAGTAATTTACTGTGTCTAAGTTGGTGCGTGTACGCGCGTGTCATCTATCACGGCTGGCCTCGGGTTGGGTCATCCATCAACTTCATCATACTCTCAGTTGACTGTCGAGTAGGTGTAGAAGCAAATTGAATTTATATCTAGTAATCTTGCAATAAATAAAATATTGGAACCAAATAAAAAAAATGGTCTTGCTCGAGTTAAAATTATGCGAAATTTTGTTTTTATAAATAAGTCATGTGTTTTATGCATATTCCAGTTAGCAGTGTATAATGTAAATGAGTCTCGGCAAAACCGTGTAAACGCACGCTTCGGTAACTTTGAGCGAGTATTAGCCAAGTATTCGTAGCAACTAAACTCTTGTCACAGTCAGTTATCTCCAAATTGCTATTTTGCTTACCAACAAATCTGTCCAAATAAGTTAAATTAAATTCGCACACTCAACATAAACATAACATACAGCTGTAAAAACGTTGAGCGACGGATTATGGCGCTTAGAACCACTGTGCGTAGAATTTTAAATGAGGCGAATCTTGTGTTCTTAATTCGAATAAATAAAGCATTTTTTTGTTAAGTTCGTTGACCGTTTTTGACGTTTTAGCGCATTTCTCGGCCGGGATAGGCACGTAACGTTTTACGCTTTGCGGCGTTAGTGACGTGACAATATCGACGTCGATACGCTCGACTTACTTTGTATCGATTTTATCTATTTTCATCGAGACGGTTTATTTTTGTAGCCTAGGGTGATGGTGGAACGAAAAGTGTGGGATTTATTGGTTTCAATAACAAATTGAATAAGTACGTTCTATCTACTGTTTTTTGTTAAAATATTATCTCCACTTTCACGGCTATTTTCCTCCTCTCTACAAACTGTTAGAATCTGTCATATTGATCTAATAAAAAATTGTACTGTAAATTTGATATTATTTGTATTGACCTCAGAATTGAGAAAATAAAAATTACGATTTAAAGTATCTTATATTTATAGAGTTCCGAATTCCTCTGAAAAACTCTATATAACGGTGCTCCAACGTTTATCTGTTCTACTATCCAAATCATCACTTTCAACACACTTATATAAGTTTTATAAATTTTATACTAGCGTAATATCTTGATGCGTAGATTTTGTTCTCCTCCTCAACAAAGATTTCCATTTTAAACAACGTTCTATGACATCTTTAAAGATACCTTTAATTCAATCACAGCTCGATGGGAAAGTATCATCGCCCCCCCTTCCCCCTTCGCCACGCTCGGGCGCCGAGGTTGATTCCGCGTACGTCACTGCGACCTCAGGCCTTGCTTCCTCCATTCCGTATACCTACGTTCGCATTGTACTTTTACGAAGTAGTAAGTACATATTTATCGTTAAAAATGTGAAAAAAAAAATATTTTTCCAACTTTAAACCTTACATTGAAAAAAAAAACAGAAGAGTTCACCTTATGCTGGTAATTGTTCCTAGTTGCTCGTTTATTTGTGACGCTTGCTTCACCACATATATACATACATACCTATACTAACTCAATCAATTAGCATATCGACGGATTTCAGAGTCGACCCCATTATGAAAATTTGTATTTCGTATAGGTAAAACATAAAAGTACATTTAAAAGTCTTTAAAAACTAAGACGAATTTGAATAGGGAAAATCAATAAAAAAATCGTCTGAGCGGTAATTTTGTAGCAAAAATACTTACAATTTTGTGCATGGTATTTTGACACATTTTATTTAAAAATCCCCCTCCATCTATCAAATTTACTACGATAAGCACATGAACAGACTCTCAAAAATTTATCACATAAATAAAACTTTAAAACACCTCCTAAGACCTCGCGTACAAAATTTTGATCATAATGTCTAAACAAATGTCAACTATTCTTCATTGCCATTAAGTTTATAATTCTTGCATTAAACATTTGTCGCGGGGTCTCAGGCAGGAGATTATATTTACTGTGTTTTACCCATACATAGGTATGGGTAGGTTAGTAGGCTATACACACTCGTAAGTATTTAAAATGCATTTAGATAACGCTCGATTAAGCCACGCCAAGTAAATAAAATAAGATCGTACAGCTTTAAACTTGCGAAGGCTATAATATAATTCGTATAAAATATGAAAACTAGCCAAGTTCGACCTTAGGCTTCAATATATTATCCTAAGTTATAAGAAGAAATGATATTTTAAGTTGTTATAAAATATTAAATATTGTTATGAATAAATTTCAGGACTGACCATTAAACTTGGCACCCATTTAGATCTCACTTCTTTTGTCGTTAAAGTCAACAATCAAGGCATATATCATAATATTGAACTTGGCTCTCATTTCACATTTATTTTATGTTTTAATGGGATATCATTACTTTTTGTACAGAAATAATTTAATTTAAGAATTATAATAAAATTATAAAAATGAACTAGTTTCTGATTTATTCGTTTGTATTCTTCCAACTATCTATCTGGATGCCAAATTTGAACTTTCTAGGTCATCTGGAACTGGGTTATAATTTTGATCTATAGATGAGTCAGTGATAAAAATGACGATTTTTGGATGTATCTAAATAACCGTTTGAGGTGTGTTCTTGAAGTTTGGAGCACATATGTATCTCACAAGTTTCAACAAATGAGTCGAATTTGACATGATTATGTGAAATAGTTGTATAGTTATGAGGGGGTCAAAAGTGGCTCCAAATGGTTCCGGTAAAATTACACACGGTGCTGCTCGCCAGTTCTGTTAACTTGACCTTGGCTTGACACGCTACCGCGTGTCTAGATATATACTTAATTTACTAGTATATCCAAACAAATAATGCACATTATTGCACATTCTCTCCTTATATCGCATAATTTTACTCAAGGACGGACATTATCTTTAACTAATAACGAGTACGACACTAAAACGAACACGCATAAAGGGCAGCCATCTTGAAAAAGCACAATGCTTTATGGTTTCGCGTTATCAACTGATAAGGCTATTCCATTTTTGAATAACGGCTCCCAATTGGCCGGTGGCCTGTGTGAGTGATATAATGTTATCAAGAATTAAAACCAGTGAAGTGGAATTGGGTCTGGGGCGTAATTTAATTGGAAAATGGAAAAATGGCGATTTCATTTATAAATAGATGTTTATCAGAGTTTACAGAACATTTCGTTTTATTTTTGCTATTTTTTTTGTGCCTACATAATTTATTAGTATATGTGATTGTATAGTCGCCATTGTACCTAAACATCGCAGACTCGGTGTTTAAACGGGTAAATATCCGAATTAGTCGGTGTTGTCAATCGTGCAAGTGTTCAGAGGGGCTACTACGAAATTCGAAAATCGAAGTTCGTGTCGTACCGTCCCTTTCACTCTCATAGTAAATAATATAAGCGACAGGGGGACAGCAAGATACGAATTTCGAATTTTGCACTTCGTATTAAGTGCAGGATCAGATATTTTTGGCCAATGTAACTACGGTTTCTTATTTACCTATTTAAAAATTCTTCAGTGTATTTTTTTAATACGCTGTGTTGTTTTAATCTCAACAACGGTCTAGTCTGGCATAGGTACCATGTTAACTATAAAATTATACATTCCTTAATACATTTTCGTCCCTTTAACATATACACAAATAAACTCTACACATTACAAATATGAGTTTACAGTTATAGAAAAATAAATCCAGTCTCCACGATGTCGGTAAAACCGTTTGAATCCGGTAGGTAGCATCGTGCGGAGAGCATCTAATTAACTGAAATAAGACAAAACACAAATTGGAATCACTGGGACAAAACAACACGGTAAATTTAGCACCGAGAACATTTGACACACTCTTTTTAGATTTTTTAAATTAAATAAATCTACCACCGTGCTGGCGGGAAATGATTGACGCCGTGTATTTTCAGGCCACATTTAAAAAGTTAATCTATTTTTAATTTTAATTTACGACAGCTAAATTTAATGAAACTAAGGTACGGCGGCTATTCTGCCTGTTTTGAAAATTATCCTTGAAAGGTATGCTTAAGCTGTAGGTAAAGGCGACTGTAATTGATATTTCATAATAAAGAAAATCGTTTAAAATAATTTTGCGCTTTTACCGACCATGAAAAACTAAGTGGGTTAATTCATTACCCTTTTAAATGGCATGGTTTGCGATTTAATTTATTGGTTAATTTCCAAGGATATTATTATAATCTATAGTATTTTGGGACATTATGTACTTAATACTTTATTAAAGATGCCACTAGTATTTTTTTGCAGGACATGTCCCGTAAACGTCACCGATAATTAAGAAAACAAAAAGTACCTATACTTAGTTTCTTTACGGCCAGGAATGTTTCACACAGACTATTTTACATCAGCGAGTTTACATACAACCAAAGTCGTGTTGTACAATTTCGCGAAGGAACAATTTCGTTAAAACCACTTTAAACGCTACGCCAATTGAGTGCAGATGGAGCGTGAGGCGCACGGAGTGTGGTCGCGTCATCAGATCGTTGACTTATGATTCGTTTTTTGAAATTTATGCGTTCACTGAGAATTTCTGATTGACAAACGATTGAATATTTTTAGCGACGTTTGAGTCCTCGCTTCTATGAGAGCATATAGTTAAGCCAGCTTTTCGTTTTGAACTAGGGTCCACGTTTTTTTTTTACATAAAACTGACCGTGATTGACCCCTATCTCACCTGATTTAAAGTGCAGATAAAGCCCAAGATGTATCTCACTGGTTCAGTAATAGCCTATTGACTCTACCCTTGAAGATACCTAGTGTTTTTATCCGGAAATACAGACGATGGGAGCGAATTCCATTGATTAGCAGTTCTCATTATGAAAGATGAAGCAAACCGCTCAATTGACTTAAAATAATTGGAACGGATCTCTAGACATGATGTTGAATATTCAACCATGCTCAACCTAAAAAAGCTTGAAAGGGCATGATAAACAAAAACGTACTTTATTAAGATGGGAACCCCTAAATCCATCACACACGCAAAGGTAACCCGCTAGGGTGCCCAAAATTCGCGTCCCATATGGTGCGTGATACAATAAAGTTTATGGTGGAACCAATAAGAAAAAAAATGGCCAGCACAACTGTTTGTGGTACAGATATATGGGTATAGATAGGTATCGCTGCAGGGTACCGACCGCCCGTCGGGACGCGGTGCCGCGGCCTTAGCTTAGGTCTCCTTTGTTTCCCGAAGCATGGTCAACACTTAATCTGGAAGCAAATTGACGGAGTATAATGACCATAGCGATCGACGTTCTTGGTAGTAGTTCTAGTCTGCTTATTACGCAATATGCCAAAGTCACGTTTTACCTAAAAATAAATGGAATAAATTGCGAATTAGATACCTCAGTTTACCTAGATAAGATTAGTGTAAGCACATCCAGTAACCATAATCAATCTACATATAAAATTTAAGAAGAATATTGATCTATTACAGACGGCAACTGAAAAACATCAAAAGCTAGTTGCACTTAACCATTTAAATTTTTATAATAGAATGGAGATTGGAATTACCTTACAAACTTCTTAACAATACAAGTTGCGATTATCAATAACATTCAAAAATATGATAAAATCATATTTTACGTGATACGACTCTAATATACCTTTTCCTTTCCATCTTACGCGATGACCTTTCTACATAGAGCAGAGGCTAAACAAACTTAATTTGTATTACTTAATCACTCGCGTAATTTACGCTACCTGAAAAATAGGTTGACAGAAAATAGAAGTTTTGCATAAAGCTAAATTACGCAACCCGGCACTCAAAAAATTTCAACCGTTTTGCTTTAGTCTAAATTGTAGTAAGATAATAATAAAAATCGAACGTTCTTTTCCAGTGCGTTCAAGTTGTAGTGCCGACTCATTAGCGCTGAGGGGCGCCTCTGTCGAAGCGTTATTTATATTATGGCACAGAGAACAATATCTGTGGCAGAGAATTAATCATTTTCAGGGCTACGCCGATAGCAGGACTATTCATGCTGATAGGTACGAGTACAATACAATCTTTTAGCTATTTGTCAGCTATTTATAAGGCAGATCTAATAACATTTATAAAATTATTGTATAACTAATACTTATTCATTTTTACGAGTACTACATGCTTGTCAAAGATGATATTTATGTATTGTTTGAAATACGTCAGTACTTTAAAAAAATATAAAAGTCAACGAAATTATTGTTGTGTTTGACATGTCTATAGTTTATTATTTCGATTATTACGCTTTTAAAAAGTTCTACGAGTAACTCGTGTTTTACTATGAGTACCTATTCTTTTATGAATACTCTATGTACATTAATATTATATAAAAGTAGTCTTTATTCGTTTTATGTAGGGATCTCTGAAAATACTTTTAACCGATTCACGAATTCCTTCACTAATCACTATTAGAAAACTGTATCCCTGACTTAACATAAGCTACTTTTGTTTCAGTAAAATAAATATCATGGGGAATAATAATATGCGAATAACAGAGTGTTTGATAAATAATTCAACTACAGTAATAGAATGGAGTCGCACGAATGAGTTTCGCGTGTTAGTTAAAAACGTATTTTTTATACGAAGTGTTTGTTCGTTTGTTCTATGTGTGATAAACACTAATACACTAAACAACATAATTTTTTCTTTTATTTATAGGTAAGCAAGCCGTAAAACGATCACCGGTGAGGTATTGAAATTTATTAACTTTAGTTTAAAACAGTTGTAAAACAATGGTAGCAACTGATGAGCTCGTATTTTGTGTCGATACTCCACAATTATTAATTCTAACTGCACTTTGCAAAAAATATCGTTGTATTACGTATAATATTGAAATACAAAAAGTATGTTCTACTTTTATTCCAATTAAAATAAATAATACATAAACCCTATTCTGGCTTAAAGATATTGCGACGGCTTGTTTGACTGGAAATCCGTAAATAAGTAAGTACATACAAGCTGGTTTCGATCAAGGTTTCTTTTGAACTTTAATGTTTTTCTCCATCATTGAGTGTATGACGCACCATGTTATAATATATGACGGTATTGACAATTGCATCAAAAATCATATTGGTAAATGTCAATAACTTTGCGTATAAAAATTAAAAAAGACCCAAAATATTAAATAACTGCATTTAACAAGCGACGAATGTCAGATTTTACGAACGCAACGCGTAAACCCGCGTTGGGAATCCTCAAAACTGCATATTTAGTTGTTTTTGAGTGTAAGTGTGTAATATTAAGATTTTACGAGTTTTAAAGTCGGCGTTACGGTAAGAGAATGGCCCCTGCGGAGTTGACGTATGAAATATAGTGTTTAACACTGTTCGGCTTGTTCGGCGGCGCCCCGCGGCGCGGACTGTCCCGCGCGGCGCGACTGCCTCGTCACCCTACTCGCGGCATGTTTCGTGATACCAAAATTTTGTGTCAGTACGTACATACGTTTACTGTCTAGTTTAGATCCTCGCTTTATTTTTCATGATAAAATAAACTAAAATCAACATTATTTTTGCAATTTGGCCGCATAGGGCTCTCTTTCGTAAGCCTGTTTTTGAGTGTACCAATGATGTGTTCAAAAGTCCTTATTTGCACTAGACCCGCGTTGGATCTGAAACCTAGCCCTTATTGCAAGTGCCTACCTAACGCCGGCCCTGAGATAGAGCAAGAGGAGCGATCGCTCTAAGCGCAAGATGGCAAGGAGCTCCACTTGCCAGTTTCCAGTATAAAATAAAATTATGATGGCATCTTTTGAAGGGCGCGAAAGTGATGCAGACAATCTCGCTCTACCTTGATCAAGGCTTAGAGCCGTAGATGTAAGTGGCTGTACCCAGCGATGGGGCATGTAAAGGAGCGCTTTTGATGCATAGCAATGTCGTGGTTTTTGTTAAGTCAATAAATAAATAAAAATAAAAGAATATTTATTCACAAAGCCAATTATGTATCATAACAAAATACAATGAAAGAAACAGATAAAACATAATTTGTGAAGAGGTAACGGACTCAGCAGAGCTGCTAGTTTTCAGTCCTCACCTTGAAGAAGGAAATGGTTGTGTGGCTGACAATAAGCAAAACACTACCTATAATAAAAAAAGAAAAAACAATTCAATACCTACTACCTCCCTATTTTAGTACAGTACATATACATCTATATTAGTTACACCATTTATAACTCAAGAATAGCTGGAACAAGATTTTATGATTTTTGTGTGGAACCTGGGGATTATTAAGAGTCGCACTGCACTTGTTTTTATGTTAAATGACAACTATGTACCTATCTAAAACTGCCAAATAGTAAACTAAAAAAATAGCGCCATAGGTAGCTGATTTCTCCGTATGGCACTTACTTAATCTAACCTAAAGCCGACTTAGGCGCAGAACTTGTATTAATTCCGGATGCGGACAACATAAAAATTTAATGGTTCCACAATAAATGTTTACAGAATTTTTTTGTTACTCCATTTTTTCCTCCATTCTGGTCTATTGGAGCAGCGATTAAGTAATAAAACTAATACGTTCGGACATTAAATAACGGAACAGGCCAATTTGGTACAAATACCGAATCCCCCAAGGCTACTAGTTCGACTACTGGTTGAACTGTAGAGGTCACGAGCTAACTTTTGGAATATCCGAAATGATCAGACTTTCGAAATTTTGAATCTTTACCCATTTAGATCTATTTTATACACAATGCACGTAACATTTTATACACAATGCGTGTAACACAAATATACGTCCTTAGTCGCTGTCGGTACTGTCAGCGACTCACATTAAGACATCTTGCAAGCACTTTTTCTCGTACATCTACATTTCGTCACTACTTTGAAAAAATCTCGTATCTCAAATAAATACATCAGCAAAATTGAACCTTGACGTTATGGTCATAAAGTGCACTCAGAAAAATTATACATTTTCAGATACGAGTTTTTTTTTAAGTAGTGACGATTTGCTAAAGGGATAGATACGCAATAACGCGTTCAAGGGTTAACAGCATCGACTTGGAATTTGGTACGGATATGTCGCTTGAATGACAATGCTAGTAGAGCCAAGAAAAGGTAGGTGTCAAAAAAAAGCTTGTATTAACCTGTCCTCTCCCAGAGGCACAAATTTGTGCCCAAATTCCTTTGATCCTGTTATCCTGGGAGATGACAGATTAAATATGATGTTTTTAACAAAAACTTATTATTGACACCAACACACTGTAGACTACCTTATAACACATTACAGAGAACTCTACAATGCCTTAAAAAGTTAATTTTCTTAAAAAAACCTGTATTTTACTAGCTTTATAACACGGTAATTGTATAGAAAGCTCGTTTTATTGTCGGCTTATAAAACTTTCCAAGTTAACCTTAGAAAGCTAAACATTTTAGTATGAGCGAATTAGCACCAGAGATTTTTTAAACTTTTTAGCGTAGTAGTTAGACAACCTAACAATGATGCTTGACGTCCGTTCGATCCTCAGCCAGGGCAGTTAGATGTATGAAAAAAAAATACGAATATTTGTTCTCGAGTCTTGGATGTCTTGAATTACCTATTATAAGTTATTATCGCATTGCAAGAATGTTATAATATTTATTTTGTTGTTATATTTTCATGGTTCTAAAAACTTTGCTAAGATCAGTTAGTGTAAATTGTCCCATCATATTTATTTATCTTACTTTGCTACAACTTAAATCGTTTAATAGAGACGCACTTTACTACGAATTAAGCTTATCAATGTGAAGACGATCCAATATTTTTTGCCTCAAGGCAGTCTACCTGTTAAAACTACGGTAATCAATCGTAGCTCTATAAAAAACGTTCATTAATCAAATTCGAAGAAGAACCACTGAATGAGATGAGTGAGACAGTTGCGTAGCCGTATTCTGATATATAGTAAACATATAAATTACTGGGATAGGTATTAAAACAAATCTTCTTTTATAAAGAAACTCGGTATTGCCAGTAACAAAAACGAATATTACATAGATGAGATTGAATTGACAATCGCACTAAACAATCTAATTTAATATAAAGAAAGAAAAGAAGAAAAATTTGTGTGTCCCAATACTTTTTTGATGCTCAATTGAATGTTTCAAGGACCTTAAGTTGGAAAGTAGCCATGCAAGGTTAAACTTTACAGTCAATGGGTATTAAAATCGCGATATGGTTGCCGTTGGTGGTTATGCTGTGTAGTTGGATGCGCGTACGCCGCTGGTGTGATTAGCTTTGTTAGAAAATATCATAAATTTTTCAACATGAAAGCAATTAAAACTTAGACACGTTTACTGATGAAGTAAAATACATTTTATAATTTATAGTTCCGGTGATGGGCAACGCCTTATATAGCCATGAAGCAAAAGTATAAGTAAGGGTAAAAAATGATTTTTATTTCGTTTATTTTTTAGCATTAGAAAAAGGAAAACAATCATATTGCGTCTTTTTATTAAATACGCTTTAAAAAATTGCTGTTTGTTAAGTATATATTTCTTGTATTTGTTGTTTTATTGTTTGTCCAATGAAAAGACACGTCAAAATCGCTTAGGTAACTTTTTTCTAGTCCTTAAAAAACGACATGTAGATTAATTAATTTTTAATAAGTGGGTACAGTAGTGCGAAACTGTAGACGACTTTTCTGCTATATATAACTTACACTATATTATCTTAATAGTAGTTACGTAATAAACACATAATAAAATTATTGGCATACGAGTAATCAAGATATTTAATGTATGGTAGTTCAAGGGTAGTACAGAATAGGGCGCGTTATAAAATTCGGTTAAAACTCAAACTTAACACCAAAACAGCGCATTAAACAAACTCAAAAACAAGAACATACGACTTTCTGGTTTTTCGTCGCAATGATAGTACTTAAAAAAAAAACAACCTAGTTGTTACATTTTGTCACCTATTGGTAAGAGTTTAGGGTGTGTTTCGACAGCATGGGTAATGTTGCGCGGCGCAGGCGGTACGATCAAAGCGCGCGCACAGCGGGAACTATCTATGGCTTCTAGCACAAGCGTGCTTTTGTTTAAAAAATATCACTACCTATTATTTCTATGTCTTGGCATGATTGAGCAATATAGCTACTTTTGCCAACGATGGTTTTTTCCTTATAATTGTCGCGTTGGAAGCAAGGCTACGTACAGGAAACATTAGCTATGCGTTTACATACCTATGAACTAAAAACAATTACATTGCTCACCTGCGACTTTATGATAGCTACGTCTATGCAACAAATGTGTGTTCATGCAGCTCATCCACCTCCACTGTAAGAACACAGATAAATCACACAAACCCAACTATCGTCACCATCACGCTGCACTAACGCGTTTCCAACTCAACCAGGGTCCATACTCAGAGCAACACAACCGTTCACCATGCTATTCGATGTCAGACAATAAATTGTATGTTAATTTATTTTTCAAATGTATTTACATATTTTTATCGTTTAACTAATATTATACTTTATATAAAAAAATATGGAAGTTTGTCTACAGAAATATTTAGATAATTTAATTTCAAATAGTTATGCACAAAATATTGGTATTAAATTCGCCGTGTTAATATAAAAACTAAGATAATCGTTGAATATGTATTTAACACAAGTCAGTTCCTACGTAACTGTCAGCTTACGACCTGGAGTGGTTCACCAGCTTTGTTATTTTTGATTTTATTTCAAAATGCTTAAAATTCTTTATTCAATGAACAATTTGTACTTTATAAAGTACTTTCGGCCGTTGTTCTTAGTGTTAATTGGTCCTTTATAAAGTGCGCGAGGGCGCAGGAGGATATTATTAGGACACTTTGTTTTGATTTACCTAATTGTACTCACTAGTGCGTTATACGCATTTATACCTTAACAAGTTCGTTGACATTCAGTCCCTGTCTCAGGGAGTCTCTGCTGCCTATACTCGTATCAAGTGTTTTTTTTTTGATAATTGCGGCAAATCTACCGAGTGTGACATACGAAGTTCTGAAAGAAAATCGTACTGTTTTAGCGTGCTGTCCCTCTTCAAAGTATCTCTTGAGAAAGAGACGTCATGTTCAAACCGCACGGTTAGCCGCATAGTCCGTACGTAGCCTGAGACTGCATTCATCCGAAAACGTGTAGAATTTGCTCGTTTGCCATCCAGTCGAATAAAAAAAAAACATCGCGCAAAAACTAAGGAAGCAATTTTTCCGCCAAACCCATTACAGCCAAGGACGTCCGTCATCATAGAACGCATCCTTTCCAACCAATTAAATGCAAAACACTGGCCACGAATAAACTAGCTAAGTAAAAAAACAAATTTAATGAATCAGTTGATCCATCTAACACATGATTAGAACACGATTTGTTGGCACAAATTTGTAATTACTCGTAATTACGTTAATGGTTCATTTGGGTAGTAATCTGCTTTTAAATTGCTGGAAAAACTATTTTTTGTCTGCTGTAGTGATTTGTGTTTGCGTTAGTGAAGGATAGCGTGATGATGTCAATAATTAATTACCAATAGAGTTCGATTTGTCAATTTAATTTGTTTTTTTTTCCTTTTGTACAATAAAGAGTTTGCATACATACATTACATTGTTACATACCATTTTGTCACAGGAATTTGCGAGTACAAGTTCGTGGTTAGAATCTTTTTTTTAAATATACTCAAGATACAATGTCAATAACTTTCATGTTCATGCTCATCTTATATTTTTAAGCAGTTTATAAGTTTCTAACTAAATGCTAAGTAGGGTTTCATACCTCATTCATCCTATTTGAGAAGCAGAATAAGAGTACATAATGCGAAAGTTTGGCCTTTATTACATTTCGCAAACATTGGATAAAAACGCAGTGTCCGAATAGTACCTACAGACCTAATAAATATAACTGAGACATTATTTTGAATAAAGATCTTCCGAAATAACTGAAAAACTAGTTGAACCGTTCCTGACTTAGGTATAATTGTGATTTTAACCGTTTAATTTTTGTAATTTATTCAGATACAGACCTACATGACTACAATGTGTCCTCGGTATCGTATCTGTAGTATCGGAGCAGTCAAGCGCGAACGAGCTGGCCATATCAGGCATTTGCTCCAATAATAAAATAAAAAACAAAACCGTGTCACGAAGAAATGGTTCATGACACCAACTCGTAATGGGTGCCCCACACGAGACCACGGCGGTTACCGATTACACGCGCGGCACACGCGAACCTAACGCGCCGTGAACGTCTGGCGAGCCACTTATTTTTTGCCCAGATCTTGTCCAGATAGATGATTATAAAACACTACACTATATATAGACTTAATAGGGTTTGTTCAATATGCATATTATACAACGTGCAATTTTTGATTTTCGTTAACTTTAAGGGAACTAGGTCAGATATATGCAGTTAATTTCTCCAAGACATTGGCCTAACATATTATACTGCATAAAAGATATTCAAGAAGAAAGATGAATTATCTTAAGGTTCTAAATTTACTATGTTTTTATTATTCCTATTTTATTTTTAATTCACACATCTCTAGGTATTTAGCCAAAGAAAGTTTAAAAAGTGTTTTTTTATGTTCCTCTATGTATCACGTCAATATGTCACTCAAAAATTTTAGTATTTCACAATTTGATATTTGACAATCATTGTAAATAATGTAACTTACTAACTTTTGCGCAAGTTTTAGCAGTATTTCAAAACATAAGAAACATAGACATTAGCTACATTGTACATACGAGGAGGTACTGAGTCTATATTATTGTTGCTAAATTTCAAAGAACTAAAATTCCTGAGATAAGTAAGGATAAAAATCAACTCTGAATCTTTAAACAACATCAACAATATACCTAGGTGCCGGCGCCATCGATTACGATTAAATCGATATGGATTTCTTTGTAAGTAGCGTCTCAATCGATTATAGACTGATATGTTTTAGACGAACATCATTCTGAAACATCTCTATGTCAATTTAAAAAATATGGTGGCCATAAATATTTCATATTTCCACAAAGCCTTAAATAAATAAGAACAGTAAAGATGAAAAGTAAGTCGATTGTCGATATTTCTCTGACCGCAGAATTTTATGGATGCGGTGGGAAAATAAGAATTTAATATTGGAAACGTGCTGGCCGGCGACAATTCTTTCATCATAAAAAGGTTTTGTTTTTTTTTCTCTGTAAACATCTAGATAGCGATCGAAAACAAACATGTCTTGCGTTGTGGTAGACGTTTTATGTTTTTACTGATAAATAGGTACAAATATGTGTAAAAATATTGTTAACAATTGCTGCAAAAGCTTGTTAGAGCGCTGTTTTATGTGCAAGTTTGATGAAAAATATTTTCATTTTCTCTTGGCATTAAACTCGATCAATCGCAAGAGTAGAAAAGAAAAACTGATTTGCTGAGTAGGTAGCAAGAGCAAATAACAAGTTAGGCATAGGGGACAGCGCCACCACTGCCATTTTATAAAACATACTTCCTTTATAAATTGCTCCTTCACGATAAGAGAACGTTCTAGTAGGTATTTGTTTTACCAGAGAATTGGGTGGGATGAAGTGTCAAACTTTTCACATTTTTATACGATGAAAAGATGATGCCACAAAGTACAGTTGGTAATTCTTGATTTATACCTATACTAATATTTTTATAATTAACGCTTACATCTACGTAGGAAAATTAATTTATCTTTTGTCCACAGGTGTGGTTCCAAAACAAGCGGTCAAAAGAGCGTCGTCTGAAGCAGCTAACATCAATGGGCCGGGGTCCATTTTTCGGCTCTTCTCGCAAAATGCGAGGGTTCCCCATGAACCTATCCCCAGGGGGGTTGGACGAAGGACCCCCAGGGTTCCCTTATTTCGCGACGGCGGATGGCAAGTTCGAG
Source organism: Choristoneura fumiferana (assembly GCF_025370935.1). NCBI lineage: Eukaryota > Metazoa > Arthropoda > Insecta > Lepidoptera > Tortricidae > Choristoneura > Choristoneura fumiferana. The sequence continues at coordinate 10,275,763 of NC_133480.1, forward strand.
TTCGGTTACGGACCCCCGTTCCATCATGACGCGCCTTTCTTCCATCCGCCGCCTGTCATGCCGTTTAACCAGCCAGGTTGGTAGCGTTTTGCATATTTTCCAAACATTTAGAAGTTTATACATATATGGCTTCGCAGCGGAAAATTGTTACATTGGACGCTACGGTGCACTGAGAAAGTAAAGCCATCTCATTTTGTCTTACGGTTATTGCTAACACTACTTTCTCTGTCATGCTTTATTTCGTGACATGACGTTTCGGCGTTAGAGTCGGTACTTATGGCAAAATCGTGTCTAAACTTTTAAATTTTTGATTATTTTCATGCTGGCAACGTTGAGTAACTGATGCACTCAGAAACATCAACTAGCTGAAATTCTCAAATTGTTCTAATTTCAAAAATTTTGCACGCAAAATCATAGCTTACATACAATGAAGTTAACCACTGATAGACACTAATTGAAGTTTACAAAGCGTATAGAAATTAGAACATAATGCTTAGAATTAGAATTAGAGCAGCTAGTTTTGATCCTTTATTTTTGATTCGTTATTAAATAGGTAGTGTTGTAAATAGGTAACTTTTTTTTAACTTGTATAGACACTAAGTAGTAAGCCTTAGTAACGTGAGCAGGTCGTTTCGCAGGCGGAATGGAGTCGCTGCCGGGCGAATTCCCTGAGCAGTTCCCGCCTCCAGACCACCTTGGGCTTCCCCGCCCCTCCTCCCCCGAGTTCACCTTCGGTGACGCGCCGCCTCCCCTCCACCCCGAGGGTCTGGTCTGGTAGCTGAAGCCGGAGCCGCGGGACTACCACGACTGATGCGGCTCTAATGGCTATAAAGTGGACTTCAACAGTGTCATTCAATAAGTGAACGCGCTGTAACTTTGTGATTTCTTTTTTAACGGTCATAGACATAAAATACCGGCTGGTTTTTTTCGTGAATGTGAATAATAAAGTGTACAGAAAAGGCGTTTTATAATATTGATAGTAATTTATTAAGTTATGATAAAATAATTTATTTACAGCTGATTAAGGATAAGCTAATGTTTTGGTTCCTATTTTAAGATAGACGTGGCAATTTTATGATAATATTTTTCTGTGTATGTATTTATTTTTTATTTTTAGTTTAGTGTAAATGGGATCTTATAGTTATTGAGACAAGAGGTCACTCTGAATCTAATGTAAATATAAATTTAGTTGTATATAGACATATTGCTGGACAAGTCTGTACGATATTACATTTATTATGTACTAAGTGGTAGTTATTCGAATAGTAAGTTACAATGAACTTATAATTCCTTTTGTATTCTGCTAATCTTTACAATTGAGTATTTACAACTTTCTTAATTTCTCTATAAGTTAAGAAAATGCATTTCTTTGTAGTTATTCGATTTTGTATCATTTCGAACTTTTATAATAACTTGAAAGTAAAATAAAGTGAAATAAAATGTATGTACTTTATAAACTACACATTTTATGGAATTATATCGCTAGGTAAAAAAATTCTATACACAGAAATTTCATCGTTTCCTTTCATACATTTTGTATGTGGACGATAACACAAGCACAATTTTAAGGAGTAACCTACTCCATTTTGAATCAATACATAGATACCTACATTTAATTGTCATTTCTTTCAAGCGCTCAGTGTGTGCATTAGTTTTTGACAAATAACAGCTCTCTCACACAAACTTTGTTTAGGTACACAATCGAAGTTTATATTGCATTTCGTGTCTACAGAAAAAGCCATATTCACATAAAAGGGTAACATTTTAAACATGATGTTTTGGTCATTTGCGTTGTGCGATATTTTTTTGATAATGCATTGATTTATAATTTTGATAATGGATTACGTTAAATTAATACTCTTATTCAGTGAACCTAACCCTGCTATCTAATTATAAATTAATGCAAAACAATTGTGCCCCACAAATTACCACTAAAACGTTGAATACGTATTTATCCAAAACTATGCTAAATCAGAATAGATCATTTGAAAAGAAATCCTCAAGACACATAACGTTCCAAAGTTTCCCCTATCCATAAAAAAAAAAACTCGCACATGCATAGTAAAGTCCATGTTTTTCTATGCAAAGACAAATTATCAAAGCGTCAGATAAATTAATTAACATTAACACTTACCCTCGTAAGGCACAGCGTGCTAAATTTAGGACATGCGAACGGTAGATACATCTTCTTCTACAATCTAAAGAATTTGAAACTTAATGCCAATCTAGAATCTAGATTGACACTAAGTTTTAAACTCTGGTTAATCAAAATTTGACGTGGTTCTTACGAGGATAACGATCGGTAAACTCGTCAGGCTTTTCAATTATTAAAGGGGCTAATCAGTATTGACAAATAACGAACAGTTTCTAAGCAGGTACAATGCAGAATATTACATACCACTAAAAGTTCATTAAAAACAGAAATACATATATGTCCGTAAATAATGTCATGAACCAATTCTCTTCCTTTGGACAGTGTAGTAATAATACAAATTATTCAATCATATTTCTACGGCCCTCTGACTCATCTTCGTATAATATATGGACTTTATATGAAATATACGAGTTTGATTCAGAAAGCCGTCGATTTTAACTTTAAATACTTTTGTTTCACACAATAGAGATATCACACACGAATAGCTACATATTTATTACGTTTTGAGCCACGAGTTACCAACTTACATTTTAAATACCTGTAGGTAACTTACATATTATTGTAACAAATTTGTATGAGTCGTGTGTAATTATATGGACACGACTTTTTTTAAAGGTTTTGTTATATACTTATATAAACGAAAACATCCTGTTGATTTTTAGTTCATAAAATTAAGTTTTGTTTTCCCACAAAATTACTTAGCAATGATGATAACATTTATACAGAACTTATAATGAGATAAATAGAAACGTGACACAAACTAAAATCACGAGGCAGCTATCTGACCTTTTACTTATATTCCCATTTATATCCTCGGTTCGTTCTGTAAGTAAAAATCGCCATTCCGGCAAATTATAACTTAGAAATGAATTATAGCTGCGATTTTATTTGCAATTGTACCATAATTTAAGCAAAGTAAACAAAAATAAAATGGGATAAAGCTCAACATCAGTTCTCGAAGAAGATATAAATAAACGATAACATTTCTATTCTATCTTATTATTAGTTCTTTGGACGTACGAGTCGATGTCAATTTCAATTTATTCAAATGTTATAATAAGTTTTCATTGCATCGTTGTTATAGTAAAGAAATACATACTAACTATAATGATAGGCTGGACCAGCGCCGGCCCAGGGGTAGAGCAAGAAGACCCGCTCTGGGCACCAGCAGGGCTACTACGAAACCCGAAACTCGATTTTTGTGTCGTGCGGTCCCTCTGACACTTAAACTATTTAATACGAGAGCGAGAGGGACGGTACGATACGAACTTCGAGTTTCGAGTTTCGGAATAGGCCTTCAGATCGCAAGGGGCGTCATATTTCAGTTTCCAGTGCGAAATAAAATTTTGATGGCGCCTTTTAAGAGGCGCGGAAGCGATGTAGAGAATCTCGCTTTACCTTGATCAAGGGCTAGCGTTGACGCTGGGCTGGACCTTAAATACAATTGATATTACCATAACTGAGAAAGGCTCGACCGTCTAGTGATAGGTATATGTTTCTGCCGTGCTTTTAACCAAAAGCCAATTGACATTCAGGGCCTATTTCACCACTTATTGATACATTTTATGTGATGGCCGTCTCTGTCTGTTTTGGTCGAATCAACAGAGACGGCATCACATTTATCTGTCACATAAAATTTATCAATGAGTGAAACAGGCGATAAGAATAATGTATGCCTGAGACTATAAATAATAAAATCTTTGATTATTCATGGTCGGTTCGTGTATTTATGAACTCATCTGTAAGAGGTCTCGCACACAACGACGCACCTAGTAGTAAACCTATTGCAGCGGTCTGTCTATGTGAAGATAATTTATCTATCTTTAGTATCGTCTTTATCTTATCTTTTCTGTATTGGGTAACTCGTGGCTCCCAACTTGACAAGAAACATGATGTATGTACACTAGCTTAAGTGTTAATATTCAGTACATACTGTTGTCTATCTATATTAGGGCATAAACAAAAGTACATAATGGAATTGTCTGTAAGAATATAAATCTATTTGAGAATATTGTATTTTATTTTATTCCCTGAAAAAAAAAAACCTGTAAGATATATAAATCGTGGAAGTACCTAATCAAAAGAGACATAAAAATGTTGTTTGTATGTTCTGTAACATGGTGTTTTCATAGTTTTATTCAGGCATTTCAGACAGTGCATTGGCACTAGTGTCTCTGAAGAAGATGATGTATAAGCAGGTTAAGTATCGCTCTCAGGCATAAGGATCGAGCTGAACTGGATTTAGAGGTCTGGAGGCCTTAGGGCAAACAAAGGAGAAGGATGAAAAAAGACTGAAAAAAACTTTGCTGACGCATAGTTTTTTTTTAAACCCGTTTTGTGGGACGGCCTCACGTGTTAAGAGCCGGGCCTGTAGCTCCGAATGCCTGCCCCAAATCTGACTCTACGAGTACGAGTGACTATAATCTACCTGGTTTTTTTTACTGACGGTGGCCTGTGTCAACCACACTTACTACATATAATAGTTTATACCAAATTTCAAGTCAATTAGAAAACTAGACGATGTTTGATAAAATGTTGAAACCCTGGGTAGGATATTGGCTAGTTTTGCTCTAGGAAAATTGTTAAATTCCCGCGTGCACGAGAAACCAATTCTTCTGAGCCCAATTCGCGGGGGAAACTGCTAGTAATATTTTAAACTAGCGGTTACCCGCGACTCCGTCTGGTAGAATTCATTTATCGCTATCCCACGGGAATTATGTAATTTTCCGGAATAAAAACTATCTTATGTCCTTCCCCATGACTCAAACTATCTGTACACTGAATTTCATCTAAATCGGATCACCGGTTTAGACGTGATGAAGTAACAAACAAACAGACACAAACTTTCGTATGTATAATATTATATAGTGGGATGCGCATGTGAGTTTGTTTGTTAGTCTTTCACGCTAAAGTACATATACTCTACCGATCATGATAATTCGTCGCTCGGCAGGCAAAAGTACTAAAGCGACACTTTGGGCTAAAATGAGTTATGCATATCACCAGAATCAGCGAATTTTTCTGCATCGAACTGTCTAGGTTTCAAAGCGATTGGAGCAAAATTTAACTTTTTTTTGGCGCTTTAGTCTTTCAAAAAACGCTTAAATTTGGGAAGCAAATTACTTAATGCAGCATCACTTTCATTATTTTCATTTTAGTACTGTTACCTTTTTGCCATTTTTCGATTTACTGTCGTTCAGTCTTTTGCCATTTTTCTAGTTTGCAAATGTTGGACGTTTAGTATTTTGTGCAAAAAAAAAAGAAAATACCTTTGTCACTTCAGTAATTATGCCCTCCCCGAGTTGAAGTTTTTTACACCTTTAGTCGTTTGGTTGTATTGATAAGAATTAATTTATAAGAATTTAGCTATTTGTTCTTAAAAACTAAAACATACGTTTGGCATTTTAGCCATTTTAACATATACAAAAGCATACATTCAAACAGGATTAGCAAAAAAACTTCACGAAATATTATAGATTTGGTGAAATTAGTCATTACTCTTGACCTTTATCGTGTATTAAAAAAGTGTTTAGTATATATACGTAGTAAAATATCATTGCAATTCGATGTTTGGTATATAGAAACATCATATTTTCTTAAGATTTATAACTTTATTTATAAATTATAATGATTATTATTCCTTAAAACTTTAAGTTCTTTTTATGTTGCCAAAGGATAAAAGAAAATAGTATGTATGTATGTAAACTCTTAATTGTACAAAAGAAAAGAAACACAACACAATTGACAAACTTTGAGATACTTGTACAAAGGCGGACTTATCCCTTTAAGGGATCTCTCCCAGGCAACCTCAATAGTAAATCTATTTCAAAATTTTGTAGTTATAATTTTATCGCTACGGTTCTGTTTGCATCAAATAAAGATGATGTTCGGCCCTAAGTATTTGAAATTTAGAGTTAGAAGTTTTAATTTATTTTTATTAATGTTACATAAATAGCTTAAGTTTAGTCCAGAAGGCCCCCTCGAGTTGTCCCTGGCGCAAAGGTAGCCATCAAACTGGCCGCATTACCACGTTTAATGGCGATAGACAATCTTTGCACCAGGGAACGAATCCGCGCGGGCGTGAGCGTGAGACCCCCTTTCCGTAATTCGACGTCCCACTTCCCGAATGTAAACAATCGCCTGAAACGCAAGAGGAACAAAATAATAGTGCCGAATAATTCTGCCGTTTTCAAAATCCACCGCGGATTGCCGCGGACTATTCAGCTGAGGTGCGAGGCGGCGAAAGTACTAACGCACGTAACGTCCGACAGCAAACACTTCCCGTTCTGCCATGGCACTAAAGTTAAGCCATCTGGCCTTTTGCTGTCGGTTCGACAGGAGGACCGGAGGCTCCAGAACGCAGAGGATGTTGGCGGATATTAAAGCCCTCTTCAGTATGTCAAAGAGAGCGTAGTGGCGCGGAAATTTTCCTGGACACCGACAAGAACTCAACGCGTGAAATGGCCAGGGTGCATACCGGTGGCTAGGTATAACAACTTTAGATATATTATTGGTCGATATAACTTTCAGTGGGTATAATGAATTATTGGTATAATCTGGAATACGTAATACTATTATAATAATAATGTGTTATGCCAAAAAAGTAGGTTAGGTTAGAATTGCAACTCCAACGATTTCATAAAGAAAACTAAATTATATCTACACATTATACTACTAAATACTTATAGCATAATATTGTGAAATTATGTGTTATTTGTTATACCGATCATCTCTTAAGCCCTGATGGCCATTTGCTTCCACCATGGAGCCGCAGATGCATTTATGAGGCACACAAACATCGCAGCCCAGGCGGAGAGCTACTGCCACCCACAATGAGTCGTTGTCCAGAAGTATTTCCAAATAAGGAGCAAGCAAAGCCCATAACCACGCTCCCGCTTTGATTTTTGATACCGACTTCAGCCTGGCTAAATCCACCCTAGTGGCACACCCACCCACAAGTGCCAGAGCGTCTCTAGCCCCCACGTCATCCCAAACTCGTTATATCAGCGGAGCCCGAGGCAGCGACGCTATTAGGTGTCGAGCCGTCCACCTCGCCAGTGCACCATGCACAAACGGAATGGTAACCCGATGGGGTTTCATGAGAATTTTTAATTTTAAGAGACAAGGCCACTATAATAACTCCATGTGCTGATGCGAGGAAGACTGGCAAGCCCACATTCTCCACACGCCGCAAACTGAGACCAAACTTGAACATGGGACTTGGTTGAATTTAGTAGTGACGGGCAGGCTTCCTCCAGGTCGCATTCTGTCCTTAAGACTATAGAGTCCAAAGTATATGAGGCCGGTGTGTGGGGGCCGTTCGCCTGATGACTCGGTAGCACCTCCGGGTCTTGAGACGCTTGTGTTCGAAGCATCCTCCCGCGTCCCGCACGTTAAATTTCCCTCGGGAGCCGGATCGGTCCATTCAAGCCTTGCCGGTAAACTTGGAGGATGTGGTGCGAGCACTAGGGTCATTCCATAATGGGTCAGCCGTGGGCTTAGACGGAATTCGACCAGCTCATTTTCAGCTGGGTTTTGGAACACTGAGGTCACGATCCACAACACGCACTTTCGTCACGGAACCCGGAAATCCAGACTGTGTCGTCTTGAAGTAGGATCTCAAGAACGCGTCCAATACTGGCGAGAGGGATGTTCTGTTGGGCGAAGTGAAAAAATACATTCCCACCCTGTACCTTTTTTACACCAGGTCTATCATTCTCCTTCTAACCTTGTCTACGGCGATTCTCAAATTCTTTCGCAGGTGGGTGCGCAGTAGGGAGATCAGCTTGGACCGCTTACCTTCAGTCTTACTATTCATGAAGCACTGTCGTCTCGAAAATCACCTCTTAATATTTGGTATTTACTCGTAGATGATGGCACCTAAGGAGCCTAAGGTCGTAAAGCAGGACTTGGCTTTCCTTATCCCCCCCCCCTTGAGAGTATAGGACTGAAGGCGAATATGGGACAGATTTAACCCCGCCTGTTCTCCTTCTTTAACTTCTTTAAGGTCTTTCTTCCTGGTCTCAAAGGGTTTTACACGAGACCTTTACCCTCTTGGGTTCTTCTATTTTCCAAGAGGCCATTTATAGTGCACTAGAGACCAGCCCAGGAACGTTTGAAGAGTATTAATACCCATCTCATCTTGACTCTGTTACGAAATATAACCTATTTTTTGAAAACCACTCCAATGGTTGTGTTCGGGTAAAACTTCTTCTTTTGACGTCACGTTGAGAGATACAAAGGAGACTGTATTGAACGTGTCCCTTGCGGATGAGCAATGGGTCCAAGCGTCCTTGCCCATATGTAACGGTGGTCTCGGTTTGCGGCGTACGGCGGATGTGGGCTTGCCAGCGTTCCTCGGATCGGCACATGGAGTTGGTGGCCTTATCTCTTAAATTTTTAAATCTCATAAAGGTTACCAATACCATTTCGTATGTGGATGATGCACTGGCGAGCCGAATGAGACTGGCGTCACTGCACGGGGCTCCGCAGATACAATGAGTTTGGGATGACGAGGGGGCTAGGGACGCTCTAGCACGGCCTGTGGGTGTAACCACTGGGGTGGGTTTGGCCAGGCTGAAGTCGGCATCAAAAGTCAAAGCGGGAACGTGGTTATAGGCGTTGCCTGTTCCTTATTTGGGAACAGTCTTGGACAACGACTCATTGCGGGTGGCAGTAGCTCTCCGCCTGGGCTGCGATGTTTGTGTGCCTCATAACTGCAGCTGCGGCTCCATGGTGGAACCGAATGGCCATCAGGGTGTGTTATGACCAGTATAACAACTTTAGATATACTTTCACTAGAATAAAAGATATTTGGCATAAATACCAGTAATTCATTATACCCCACTGAACGTTATATCGAACATAGGTTATATCACATATATTATACCATCAATCAGGCCTACGCGTCTGTTCCAGACGAATTTTGGCGTGTTGCCTGTGCACAACGTCTTTGGTGGCTGACTAGACCGATGCGAGAGCGACATGTCCGTCCACATCTCTGACAAGCGAAGTCTGCGGATGTTGGTGCAGAACGGCCTTGGTGTCGTTTCTGTCTCTTTTCAATAAGTGCATTGAGCCAGGCAAGCCTTCATCGCAATACTTGCGGCCCTCCAACACACGTCTGCACCAATCAGTGCATTTTTCCGCAAGCTTTTCTCAGTCTAGGTGGTCAATTTTGAAGACGGCCATATCTCACTTAGCGCAGTCCTTAAATCTCAGCAAAGGTCTCACGACGTTTCATTTGGCATTATACCATATTACTGTTAGGGGCTGTTTCACCATCCATTGATTAGCGTTAACCGACGGTTAAATGTGATGCCGTCTCCGTCTATTGAGTCTATTCGAACAAAACAAATAGAGACGGCATCACACCTAACCACCAGTTAACAGTAATCAATGGATGGTGAAACAGCCCCTTAGTATATTAATAGTTTGGTACAACAAGTACAACAAGTCCATGATACCGGAATAGTTAGATCATGAGAATATAACAAATGTTGTTGTACCAATAGTGCATTATATTTCTTAATCGTTATATAGACCAATAATATATCTAAAGTTGCTATAGCAACCATGACGCATGAGTTTGTTATTCAGGTTTCTTACTTATTAGGTACTAATAAGTACTATAATGTTGAATGAATGATTTATTTGCATAACATAGAAAAAAAATGTTCTGAAGTTTTAGTTGAAATGCTAATTAAAGTTATTACCTACAGAATAAATTAAGGTATTTTACGTATTATTTCATCCTTAAACCTAAGCGTATGCTGTGTATATACACCAAAATAGTAGGACATGATAATGATCAAAATACCTCAAAAAATAATAGTGAAAAAAACCTTTTTGCATTTTGTTAGAAATCAGATGGTGCCTTTGTGATTAATTACCTTATAATATTAACAAAAGTCTAGTGTTAGTAACAGTTAACGTTAAGTTATTGAAATTTTAGCATAGATGATTAATATTTATTATAATTAATTAATATTATTTATATAATTTCTGTTCAGTAGGTACTTTGGAATATTTTTTCCCTTGCAATTTGGTAAATCAGCATTATGAACAGTTTGATAAGAAATAAAATGTGTGTTGTTAGTAAAAACATGCTAAATTTATTGAGACGTAAAATCACATAAGTTAATTTGAAATATGACGTTTGAGGTCAATTTTTACGTTTAGTCTTTTTGCCTGATTGCATTTGCTCGATGACTAGGGGACAATTTACTAAAGCGACACTTATCTCCTAAACCAGTGGATTTTGCTATGAATTATTAAAACCTTATTATAGTCTATTAAATTATGTGTCATATATTCCTGGAAATTTTAAAATTGGTTGTCTGGTTAAAAAGTTATGATTTTTTTTCGTAAAAAAAAAACTTTAAATCGCTCTCCTGTAAAGTTGACGAAGTGTCGCTTTAGTACTTTTGCCTGCCGAGCGACGATATGATTCGGTGTATCTCCGTAGCAATGCTTCGACCATATCGCAGCAAGTTCGAACAACACGTGTGACGTAGGTACCAATTATAAAAGGAACCATTAAACGGAGTGTAAGTAAATGTTAATGAAAATCGTGAAAGTGTAATAGTAGATTATTGTCGTGGCCTGGAAGTAGGCAATTGCTGGCTGAGTATGAGTATTAAACGGACGAGCTTGCGAGTCCGTTTAACTAATACGAAGCCAGCAATTGCTATTCCAGCCGAGACTAATATAAAGCTTTTCTCAAAAATGGTGAATAATTCTGAAATAGAATAAACTTTTCTCAAATATATTATAAATTTAATTTTATTCCAATATTTTTCTTATGCTTTCCCGCCTTTTTTCATTAAAAATAAACTGCAGGTGTATTTTTCCACCGAAAACTCCACAAGCTATTTCAGACCCAATAGAAAAAGTCCGGAGTTCCAACAAAATATCTGATACCTGCCATTAGACTTGGCTGTATACGACTTGTGCCAACATTTCCATGGCCTTTTTAACTTTAAAAAAAAATGTGACTGATTGCAAGCGCGCTAATTCATTATTGTCGAGCTAGCGCGCCTGCAATCGTTTTAACTTTTTAATTTTTCGCTGACCATAAACTATGCACTTCACCTTCTGATATGTAAATAATAATGTCAACTTTTACGGACATTTTTGAGAAAAAAGTTTTACGATAGCTATCATATTATTATGTACGAGTATACTCGAACCAACTGAATCATGACCCACTGTGGAAACTTTTCGTAGTGATATCGCATTGCTTGACAAGGGAATTTAATATGACACTTAGGTAGGTACTGTGAGAACGTTCTACAATGGGTCAGGAATCAAATGGTTTGATTGTACATAGTATAACTACCAGCACCACCACCACTACCTACCATACTAGCCTTTACCCGCAGCTTCGTTTGCGTGAACCATGCAATCAGGCAGTACCTAACTAGAACTGAAATTCCGGGGTCTAAATCTAAAATCACATGAGGATTCCCAAAAAAAACATTCCCTAAACTTGTACCTGTGCGAAGCCGGGGTGAATCGCTAGTTTTATGATGTTACTAAAATCTACGTAATCTAACTTAGAATACACTAGCCGCTATCCGCGACTCCGTCCGCGTAGAATACACTATCCTAAGATAAAAACTATCCTAAGTCCTTCCCCGGGACGCAAACTGGCTGTACACCGAATTTCGATGTGATGAAGTAACAAATAAACAAACAGACTTACAAACTTTCGCATTTATAATATTAGTAGGACGTGTATTCCTCGAGCTAACCTTCAAAAACCTTTCAGACCTCATAAATAGACATTCACCGCTACCCCAGTACCTAAACTATAGCAAACATCTACTAGGATAACATAGATAATGGGAATCGCTACCGCAACCCCCGAGGCGTCATAAAGGAAAATTGTAATTTGGCCGAAGGGCGCACGCGGTGGTTCGCACGCCGCGCCTGGGGGGCTACTACGAAATTCGAGAATTGAAGTTCGTGTCGTACCGTCCCTCTCGCTCTTGTATTAAATAATATTAGCGTCAGCGAGACGGCAAGATACGAAGCTTGAATTTTGCACCTCGTAGTATGGGGCCTGTCACGTCCTATGGTTTCCTGGTAATTGGTGCCGTGTTTGCCCTTTGACTGATAGGTATTGTGTGGGTATGATAGGCAGTGGCTGATTTAGGAATATTCCTGAATAGGCCACCAAGAAATTCGTTTAAGAATTAACCCAGCATTAATTAATTTAAAACCCAGTTTAGACCCGTAAGAAAAATTGTGCAAGTTTAATTTCATCGCAATTATTTATTGCAAATTTGAACTAGGCTTTAGGTTTCAAGTCAGTTGTAGGTACCTACAACTAAAACATTAAAACCACATAACTAACTTATTTACAAGCAATGTGACTTGTGTTTTCTGATGAATAGAAGAAAATAGTACGAGTACAGTGAAGGATATATATAATGTACGTTACCAAGGCGTCAAAAATATCTGTAGGTACTCCTTTATGCCATACCAATACCTATATTATATGTAAATGTAATATATATATATATTATATATAATAAATAATAAACTAAACTAAACTATATTATTATGCCTTAGATACTTCGGTAAAGCGAAAATAGAGTTACCTACTTCTAAAAAAATATCAATATACCTGTTAGATCACGATTTGCATTTCTGTATTATCGGCAGCCGATCGTCCAAAACACGCCAGCATCATGATAAATATCAGGCATATCATGATGTGCCTAAGAAACAATACGGCAGATCGATCAGAGCAACGCATTCGTCGATATTCCTAGCTCTATACCAGGCACATCGTGTATTGCCCAAAAAAATATTAGTATGAATTATGACCACAACGCACGAGCCGAGCGAGCGAAGAAAGCGTGCCCACGCACGGCGGTGAAGTGCCAGAGCCGATAAAGCGAGCGGCGTTTCATGATATGACCTAGGAATTTCATGATTGCCTAAACTAGCCAAATCCTGAAATGCGGCGTTTCATATGCCTAGGAATAAATTCATGATCTGGCCAAAACTAGCCAAATCATGAAATGGCAGCGTTGCATGATATGCCTAGGAATTTCATGATCTGCCTAAACGTCACTAGGCACATCGTTAAACGGTGATTTTTAATGATATGGCGGATGTCCCTTAGCCAATTCATGAAATGGCGCCATTTCACGATATTCCTAGGAATTTCGTGATCTGGCGGATTCTATGATCGGCCGCCAACATTTATAAGTTTCCGTAGATAAGTTTTTTATGCAAGTCAAAATTGGCAAAGCTGTTCCGAAAATTAGAAACAACTGTTTTTGGCTTGAGACGTTTCTATTATTCTTAGTTCTGTACCACCCGAAATGTACGTGTAGGAATGCAAAATTAACCAGTTGTTCGTTGATTGCTTACTGTGTTTACTGTGATAACATTTTAGAAACGGGAGGGCGTTAACAGACGGCAGAAGTTGTACGCTCGATGTCCGTGACCAATGTATATTGATTGCTTTCCTCAGCTGTTACTACACATACCTATTGTAGCTGTACTTACTCGTACCTACCTTAGCAAAAATAAACAACCTGTTTTGGTTACGGTGGCACAGTTATATTTCAAATTAGCGGCGACTCCTTGGCCTCTATTCAAGTAGAGTCCAATCATTACAAGCTTTTATTTAGTTTCACCTGTCCCGTTGTCTGTCTGTAAGGAAATCATGCAAGTTAAATTTGACCAACTTCCAGTAGTTAGATTGACTTGAAATTTGGTATAGGTACTTATGTAAATGGCGTGACAATGCAATAATCTGGTAGTGACATCCTGATAGTCCGGCCAGAATCGTCTCCACAGGACGGAACTCTTCAACGGTTAATGGCATCGACTTGAAATTTGGTATGCAAATGTAGTTTGGGTGACAATACAAGTACAGTCAACAAAAAGCACAGTTAGCAAAAAAAGATTGTATTAAAAATTAAATTTTTACCAAAAACTTATTTTTTACCTACATTTTTATTTCATTTTTATTTATTTTTATTTTTTTTATTAAACAGTCAGAATTGAGTACATTCTTGGGTAAAAA
>NC_133480.1:10290066-10333000 GCF_025370935.1 Choristoneura fumiferana
CGTTTAACTAATATTATACTTTATATAAAAAATATGGAAGTTTGTCTACAGAAATATTTAGATAATTTAATTTCAAATAGTTATGCACAAAATATTGGTATTAAATTCGCCGTGTTAATATAAAAACTAAGATAATCGTTGAATATGTATTTAACACAAGTCAGTTCCTACGTAACTGTCAGCTTACGACCTGGAGTGGTTCACCAGCTTTGTTATTTTTGATTTTATTTCAAAATGCTTAAAATTCTTCTCAATGATTAATTGGTCCTTTATAAAGTGCGCGAGGGCGCAGGAGGATATTATTAGGACACTTTGTTTTGATTTACCTAATTGTACTCACTAGTGCGTTATACGCATTTATACCTTAACAAGTTCGTTGACATTCAGTCCCTGTCTCAGGGAGTCTCTGCTGCCTATACTCGTATCAAGTGTTTTTTTTGATAATTGCGGCAAATGCTACTGGAGAGTCTGTGTGACATACGAAGTTCTGAAAGAAAATCGTACTGTTTTAGCGTGCTGTCCCTCTTCAAAGTATCTCTTGAGAAAGAGACGTCATGTTCAAACCGCACGGTTAGCCGCATAGTCCGTACGTAGCCTGAGACTGCATTCATCCGAAAACGTGTAGAATTTGCTCGTTTGCCATCCAGTCGAATAAAAAAAAAAACATCGCGCAAAAACTAAGGAAGCAATTTTTCCGCCAAACCATTACAGCCAAGGACGTCCGTCATCATAGAACGCATCCTTTCCAACCAATTAAATGCAAAACACACTGGCCACGAATAAACTAGCTAAGTAAAAAAACAAATTTAATGAATCAGTTGATCCATCTAACACATGATTAGAACACGATTTGTTGGCACAAATTTGTAATTACTCGTAATTACGTTAATGGTTCATTTGGGTAGTAATCTGCTTTTAAATTGCTGGAAAAACTATTTTTTGTCTGCTGTAGTGATTTGTGTTTGCGTTAGTGAAGGATAGCGTGATGATGTCAATAATTAATTACCAATAGAGTTCGATTTGTCAATTTAATTTGTTTTTTTTTCCTTTTGTACAATAAAGAGTTTGCATACATACATTACATTGTTACATACCATTTTGTCACAGGAATTTGCGAGTACAAGTTCGTGGTTAGAATCTTTTTTTTAAATATACTCAAGATACAATGTCAATAACTTTCATGTTCATGCTCATCTTATATTTTTAAGCAGTTTATAAGTTTCTAACTAAATGCTAAGAAGGGTTTCATACCTCATTAAAGAAGCAGAATAAGAGTAATAATATGCGAAAGTTTGGCCTTTATTACATTTCGCAAACATTGGATAAAACGCAGTGTCCGAATAGTACCTACAGACCTAATAAATATAACTGAGACATTATTTTGAATAAAGATCTTCCGAAATAACTGAAAAACTAGTTGAACCGTCCTGACTTAGGTATAATTGTAATTTTAACCGTTTAATTTTTGTAATTTATTCAGATACAGACCTACATGACTACAATGTGTCCTCGGTATCGTATCTGTAGTATCGGAGCAGTCAAGCGCGAACGAGCTGGCCATATCAGGCATTTGCTCCAATAATAAAATAAAAAACAAAACCGTGTCACGAAGAAATGGTTCATGACATCAACTCGTAATGGGTGCCCCACACGAGACCACGGCGGTTACCGATTACACGCGCGGCACACGCGAACCTAACGCGCCGTGAACGTCTGGCGAGCCACTTATTTTTTGCCCAGATCTTGTCCAGATAGATGACTATAAAACACTACACTATATATAGAATTAATAGGGTTTGTTCAATATGCATATTATACAACGTGCAATTTTTGATTTTCGTTAACTTTAAGGGAACTAGGTTAGGTCAATATATGCAGTTAATTTCTCCAAGACATTGGCCTAACATATTATACTGCATAAAAGATATTCAAGAAGTAAGATGAATTATCGCTAAGGTATCTTAAGGTTCTATTTTATTATTCTATGTTTTTAATTACACATCTCTTTATTAGCCAAAGAAAGTTTAAAAAGTGTTTTTTTATGTTCCTCTATGTATCACGTCAATATCACACTCAAAAATTTTAGTATTTCACAATTTGATATTTACAATCATTGTAAATAATGTAACTTACTAACTTTTGCGCAAGTTTTAGCAGTATTTCAAAACATTAGAAACAATAAGAACAAAAAAAGACATTAGAAACATCTATACATTAGCTACATTGTACATACGAGGAGGTACTGAGTCTATATTATTGTTGCTAAATTTCAAAGAACTAAAATTCCTGAGATAAGTAAGGATAAAAATCAACTCTGAATCTTTAAACAACATCAACAATATACCTAGGTGCCGGCGCCATCGATTACGATTAAATCGATATGGATTTCTTTGTAAGTGGCGTCTCAATCGATTATAGACTGATATGTTTTAGACGAACATCATTCTGAAACCTCTCTTTAAAAAATATGGTGGCCATAAATATTTCATATTTCTACAAAGCCTTAAATAAATAAGAACAGTAAAGATGAAAAGTAAGTCGATTGTCGATATTTCTCTGACCGCAGAATTTTATGGATGCGGTGGGAAAATAAGAATTTAATATTGGAAACGTGCTGGCCGGCGACAATTCTTTCATCATAAAAAGGTTTTTTTTTTTTTCTCTGTAAACATCTAGATAGCGATCGAAAACAAACATGTCTTGCGTTGTGGTAGACGTTTTATGTTTTTACTGATCAATAGGTACAAATGTGTAAAAATATTGTTAACAATTGCTGCAAAAGCTTGTTAGAGCGCTGTTTTATGTGCAAGTTTGATGAAAAATAATCGCAAGAGTAGAAAAGAAAAACTGATTTGCTGAGTAGGTAGCAAGAGCAAATAACAAGTTAGGCATAGGGGACAGCGCCACCACTGCCATTTTATAAAACATACTTCCTTTATAAATTGCCCCTTCACGATAAGAGAACGTTCTAGTAGGTATTTGTTTTACCAGAGAATTGGGTGGGATGAAGTGTCAAACTTTTCACATTTTTATACGATGAAAAGATGATGCCACAAAATACAGTTGGTAATTCTTGATTTATACCTATACTAATAATTTTATAATTAACACTTACATCTACGGAGGAAAATTAATTAAACTTTTGTCCACAGGTGTGGTTCCAAAACAAGCGGTCAAAAGAGCGTCGTCTGAAGCAGCTAACATCAATGGGCCGGGGTCCATTTTTCGGCTCTTCTCGCAAAATGCGAGGGTTCCCCATGAACCTATCCCCAGGGGGATTGGACGAAGGACCTCCAGGGTTCCCTTATTTCGCGACGGCGGATGGCAAGTTCGAGTTCGGTTACGGACCCCCGTTCCATCATGACGCGCCTTTCTTCCATCCGCCGCCTGTCATGCCGTTTAACCAGCCAGGTTGGTAGCGTTTTGCATATTTTCCAAACATTTAGAAGTTTATACATATATGGCTTCGCAGCGGAAAATTGTTACATTGGACGCTACGGTGCACTGAGAAAGTAAAGCCATCTCATTTTGTCTTACGGTTATTGCTAACACTACTTTCTCTGTCATGCTTTATTTCGTGACATGACGTTTCGGCGTTAGAGTCGGTACTTATGGCAAAATCGTGTCTAAACTTTTAAATTTTTGATTATTTTCATGCTGGCAACGTTGAGTAACTGATGCACTCAGAAACATCAACTAGCTGAAATTCTCAAATTGTTCTAATTTCAAAAATTTTGCACGCAAAATCATAGCTTACATACAATGAAGTTAACCACTGATAGACACTAATTGAAGTTTACAAAGCGTATAGAAATTAGAACATAATGCTTAGAATTAGAATTAGAGCAGCTAGTTTTGATCCTTTATTTTTGATTCGTTATTAAATAGGTAGTGTTGTAAATAGGTAACTTTTTTTTTAACTTGTATAGACACTAAGTAGTAAGCCTTAGTAACGTGAGCAGGTCGTTTCGCAGGCGGAATGGAGTCGCTGCCGGGCGAATTCCCTGAGCAGTTCCCGCCTCCAGACCACCTTGGGCTTCCCCGCCCCTCCTCCCCCGAGTTCACCTTCGGTGACGCGCCGCCTCCCTCCACCCCGAGGGTCTGGTCTGGTAGCTGAAGCCGGAGCCGCGGGACTACCACGACTGATGCGGCTCTAATGGCTATAAAGTGGACTTCAACAGTGTCATTCAATAAGTGAACGCGCTGTAACTTTGTGATTTCTTTTTTAACGGTCATAGACATAAAATACCGGCTGGTTTTTTTCGTGAATGTGAATAATAAAGTGTACAGAAAAGGCGTTTTATAATATTGATAGTAATTTATTAAGTTATGATAAAATAATTTATTTACAGCTGATTAAGGATAAGCTAATGTTTTGGTTCCTATTTTAAGATAGACGTGGCAATTTTATGATAATATTTTTCTGTGTATGTATTTATTTTTTATTTTTAGTTTAGTGTAAATGGGATCTTATAGTTATTGAGACAAGAGGTCACTCTGAATCTAATGTAAATATAAATTTAGTTGTATATAGACATATTGCTGGACAAGTCTGTACGATATTACATTTATTATGTACTAAGTGGTAGTTATTCGAATAGTAAGTTACAATGAACTTATAATTCCTTTTGTATTCTGCTAATCTTTACAATTGAGTATTTACAACTTTCTTAATTTCTCTATAAGTTAAGAAAATGCATTTCTTTGTAGTTATTCGATTTTGTATCATTTCGAACTTTTATAATAACTTGAAAGTAAAATAAAGTGAAATAAAATGTATGTACTTTATAAACTACACATTTTATGGAATTATATTGCTAGGTAAAAAAATTCTATACACAGAAATTTCATCGTTTCCTTTCATACATTTTGTATGTGGACGATAACACAAGCACAATTTTAAGGAGTAACCTACTCCATTTTGAATCAATAGGTACCTACATTTAATTGACATTTCTTTCAAGCGCTCAGTGTGTGCATTAGTTTTTGACCAATAACAGCTCTCCTACACAAACTTTGTTAAGGTACACAATCGAAGTTTATATTGCATTTCGTGTCTACAGAAAAAGCCATATTCACATAAAAGGGTAACATTTTAAACGTGATGTTTTGGTCATTTGCGTTGTGCGATATTTTTTTGATAATGCATTGATTTATAATTTTGATAATGGATTACGTTAATTTAATACTCTTATTAAGTGAACCTAACCCTACTAACTAATTATAAATTAATGCAAAACAATTGTGCGCCACAAATTACCACTAAAACGTTGAATACGTATTTATCCAAAACTATGCTAAATCAGAATAGATCATTTGAAAAGAAATCCTCAAGACACATAACGTTCCAAAGTTTCCCCTATCCATAAAAAAAACTCACACATGCATAGTAAAGTCCATGTTTTTCTATACAAAGACAAATTATCAAAGCGTCAGGTAAATTAATTAACATTTACACTTACCCTCGTAAGGCACAGCGTGCTAAATTTAGGACATGCGAACGGTAGATACATCTTCTTCTAGAATCTAAAGAATTTGAAACTTAATGCCAATCTAGAATCTAGATTGACACTAAGTTTTAAACTCTGGTTAATCAAAATTTGACGTGGTTCTTACGAGGATAACGATCGGTAAACTCGTCAGGCTTTTCAATTATTAAAGGGGCTAATCAGTATTGACAAATAACGAACAGTTTCTAAGCAGGTACAATGCAGAATATATTACATACCACTAAAAGTTCATTAAAAACAGAGAAATACATATGTCCATAAATAATGTCATGAACCAATTCTCTTTCTTTGGACAGTGTAGTAATAATACAAATTATTGAATCATATTTCAACGGCTCTCTGACTCATCTTCGTATAATATATGGACTTTATATGAAATATACGAGTTTGATTCAGAAACCCGTCGATTTTAACTTTAAATACTTTTGTTTCACACAATAGAGATATCACACACGAATAGCTACATATTTATTACGTTTTGAGCCACGAGTTACCAACATACATTTTAAATACCTGAAGGTAACTTTTAATTATTGTAACAAATTTGTATGAGTCGTGTGTAATTATATGGACACGACTTTTTTTAAAGGTTTTGTTATATACTTATAAACGAAAACATGAGTTATCCTGTTGATTTTTAGTTCATAAAATTAAGTTTTGTTTTCCCACAAAATTACTTAGCAAAGATGATAACATTTATACAGAACTTATAATGAGATAAATAGAAACGTGACACAAGCTAAAATCACGAGGCAGCTATCTGGCCTTTTACTTATATTCCCATTTATATCCTCGGTTCGTTCTGTAAGTATAAATCGCCATTCCGGCTAATTAATAACTTAGAAATGAATTGTAGCTGCGATTTTATTTGAAATTGTACCATAATTTAAGCAAAGTAAACAAAAATAAAATGGAATAAAGCACAACATCAGTTCTCGAAGAAGATATAAATAAACGATAACATTTCTATTCTATCTTAGTATTAGTTCTTTGGACGTACGAGCCGATGTCAATTTCAATTTATTCAAATGTTATAATAAGTTTTCATTGCATCGTTGTTATAGTAAAGAAATACATACTAACTATAATGATAGGCTGGACCAGCGCCGGCCCAGGGGTAGAGCAAGAAGACCCGCTCTGGGCACCAGCAGGGCTACTACGAAACCCGAAACTCGATTTTTGTGTCGTGCGGTCCCTCTGACACTTAAACTATTTAATACGAGAGCGAGAGGGACGGTACGATACGAACTTCGAGTTTCGAGTTTCGGAATAGGCCTTCAGATCGCAAGGGGCGTCATATTTCAGTTTCCAGTGCGAAATAAAATTTTGATGGCGCCTTTTAAGAGGCGCGGAAGCGATGTAGAGAATCTCGCTTTACCTTGATCAAGGGCTAACGTTGACGCTGGGCTGGACCTTAAATACAATTGATATATATTACCATAACTGAGAAAGGCTCGACCGTCTAGTGATAGGTATATGTTTCTGCCGTGCTTTTAACCAAAAGCCAATTGACATTCAGGGCCTATTTCACCACTTATTGATACATTTTATGTGATGGCCGTCTCTGTCTGTTTTGGTCGAATCAACAGAGACGGCATCACATTTATCTGTCACATTAAATTTTTATCAATGAGTGAAACAGGCGATAAGAATAATGTATGCATTGTTGTATGCCTGAGACTCTATAATAAAATCTTTGATTATTCATGGTCGGTTCGTGTATATGAACTCATCTGTAAGAGATCTCGCACACAACGACGCACCTAGTAGTAAACCTATTGCAGCGGTCTGTCTATGTGAAGATAATTTATCTATCTTTAGTATATCGTTTTTATCTTATCTTTTCTGTATTGGGTAACTCGTGGATCCCAACTTGACAAGAAACATGATGTATGTACACTAGCTTAAGTGTTAATATTCAGTACATACTGTTGTCTATCTATATTAGGGCATAAACAAAAGTACATAATGGAATTGTCTGTAAGAATATAAATCTATTTGAGAATATTGTATTTTATTTTATTCCCTGAAAAAAAACCTGTAAGATATATAAATCGTGGAAGTACCTAATCAAAAGAGACATAAAAATGTTGTTTGTATGTTCTGTAACATGGTGTTTTCATAGTTTTATTCAGGCATTTCAGACAGTGCATTGGCACTAGTGTCTCTGAAGAAGATGATGTATCTTAAGCAGGTTAAGTATCGCTCTCAGGCATAAGGGTCGAGCTGAACTGGATTTAGAGGTCTGGAGGCCTTAGGGCAAACAAAGGAGAAGGATGAAAAAAGACTGAAAAAAACTTTGCTGACGCATAGTTTTTTTTTTAAACCCGTTTTGTGGGACGGCCTCACGTGTTAAGAGCCGGGCCTGTAGCTCCGAATGCCTGCCCCAAATCTGACTCTACGAGTGCGAGTGACTATAATCTACCTGGTTTTTTTTTACTGACGGTGGCCTGTGTCAACCACACTTACTACATATAATAGTTTATACCAAATTTCAAGTTAATTAGAAAACTAGACGATGTTTGATAAAATGTTGAAACCCTGGGAAGGATATTG
The DNA here is from genome assembly GCF_025370935.1 of Choristoneura fumiferana. Classification (NCBI taxonomy): domain Eukaryota; kingdom Metazoa; phylum Arthropoda; class Insecta; order Lepidoptera; family Tortricidae; genus Choristoneura; species Choristoneura fumiferana. Next base: position 10,298,133 of record NC_133480.1, read on the forward strand.
GATAGTTTTGATCTAGGAAAATTGTTAAATTCCCGCGTGCACGAGAAACCAATTCTTCTGAGCCCAATTCGCGTGGGAAACTGCTAGTAATATTTTAAAATAGCTGTTACCCGCGACTCCGTCCGGTAGAATTCATTTATCGCTATCCCGCGGGAACTATGTAATTTTCCGGAATAAAAACTATCTTATGTCCTTCCCCATGACTCAAACTATCTGTACACCGAATTTCATCTAAATCGGATCAGCGGTTTAGACGTGATGAAGTAACAAACAAACAAACAAACAGACACAAACTTTCGTATGTATAATATTATATAGTGGGATGCGCATGTGAGTTTGTTTGTTAGTCTTTCACGCTAAAGTATACTCTACCCATCATGATATGATTCGGTGTATCTCCGTAGCAATGCTTCGACCATATTGCAGCAAGTTCGAACAACACGTGTGACGTAGGTACCAATTATAAAAGGAACCATTAAACGGAGTGTAAGTAAATGTTAATGAAAATCGTGAAAGAGTAAAAAGTTTTACGATAGCTATCATATTATTATGCACGAGTATACTCGAACCAACTGAATCATGCCCCACTGTGGAACCTTTTCGTAGAAAAAGTCATAGTGATAATTATCGCATTGCTTGACAAGGGAATTTAATATGACACTTACTGTGAGAACGTTCTACAATGGGTCAGGAATCAAATGGTTTGACTGTACATAGTATAACTCGTACCATACTAGCCTTTACCCGCAGCTTTGCTTGCGTAAACCATGCAATCTGGCAGTAAGTAGAACTGAAATTCCGAGATTTATCTAAAGTCACATGGGAATTCCCAAAAAAAAAACATTCCCTAAACATGTACCTGTGCGAAGCCGGGGCGAATCGCTAGTTTTATGATGTTACTAAAATCTACGTAATCTAACTTAGAATACACTAGCCGCTATCCGCGACTCCGTCCGCGTAGAATACACTATCCTAAGATAAAAACTATCCTAAGTCCTTCCCCGGGACGCAAACTGGCTGTACACCGAATTTCATCTAAATCGGATCAAAGTCAAAGTCAAAATATCTTTATTCAATTTAGGCTATAACAAGCACTTATGAATCAGATCAGCGGTTCGATGTGATGAAGTAACAAATAAACAAACAGACTTACAAACTTTCGCATTTATAATATTAGTAGGACGTGTATTCCTCGAGCTAACCTTCAAAAACCTTTCAGACCTCATAAATAGACATTCACCGCTACCCCAGTACCTAAACTATAGCAAACATCTACTAGGATAACATAGATAATGGGAATCGCTACCGCAACCCCCGAGGCGTCATAAAGGAAAATTGTAATTTGGCCGAAGGGCGCACGCGGTGGTTCGCACGCCGCGCCGGGGGGCTACTACGAAATTCGAGAATTCAAGTTCGTGTCGTACCGTCCCTCTCGCTCTTGTATTAAATAATATTAGCGTCAGCGAGACGGCAAGATACGAAGTTTGAATTTTGCACCTCGTAGTATGGGGCCTGTCACGTCCTATGGTTTCCTGGTAATTGGTGCCGTGTTTGCCCTTTGACTGATAGGTATTGTGTGGGTATGATAGGCAGTGGCTGATTTAGGAATATTCCTGAATAGGCCACCAAGAAATTCGTTTAAGAATTAACCCAGCATTAATTAATTTAAAACCCAGTTTAGACCCGTAAGAAAAATTGTGCAAGTTTAATTTCATCGCAATTATTTATTGCAAATTTGAACTAGGCTTTAGGTTTCAAGTCAGTTGTAGGTACCTACAACTAAAACATTAAAACCACATAACTAACTTATTTACAAGCAATGTGACTTGTGTTTTTCTGATGAATAGAAGAAAATAGTACGAGTACAGTGAAGGATATATATAATGTACGTTACCAAGGCGTCAAAAATATCTGTAGGTACTCCTTTATGCCATACCAATACCTATATTATAATGTAATGATGTACATTGAATGAATAAATATACTAAACTAAACTATATTATTATGCCTTAGATACTTCGGTAAAGCGAAAATAGAGTTACCTACTTCTAAAAAATATCAATATACCTGTTAGATCACGATTGCCATTTCTGTATTATCGGCAGCCGATCGTAAAATCCGCCAGATCACGAAATTCCTAGGCATATCATGATGTGCCTAAGAAACAATACGGCAGATCGATCAGAGCAACGCATTCGTCGATATTCCTAGCTCTATACCAGGCACATCGTGTATTGCCCAAAAAAAATTTTAGGTACGACGAGCGAACCGAGGAGTGATTAGTATGAATTATGACCACAACGCACGAGCCGAGCGAGCGAAGAAAGCGTGCCGCGGCAGCGACCGGTGAAGTGCCAGAGCCGATTAAGCGGCGTTTCATGATATGCCTAGGAATTTCATGATCTGCCTAAACTAGCCTTATCCTGAAATGGTGGCGTTTCATGATATGCCTAGGAATTTCATGATCTGCCTAAACGTCACTAGGCACATCGTTAAACGGTGATTTTTGAATGATATGGCGGATGTCCCTTAGCCAATTCATGAAATGGCGCCATTTCACGATATTCCTAGGAATTTCGTGATCTGGCGGATTCTATGATCGGCCGCCAACATTTAAGTTTTTTATGCAAGTCAAAATTGGCAAAGCTGTTCCGAAAATTAGAAACAACTGTTTTTGGCTTGAGACGTTTCTATTATTCTTAGTTCTGTACCACCCGAAATGTACGTGTAGGAATGCAAAATTAACCAGTTGTTCGTTGATTGCTTACTGTGTTTACTGTGATAACATTTTAGAAACGGGAGGGCGTTAACAGACGGCAGAAGTTGTACGCTCGATGTCCGTGACCAATGTATATTGATTGCTTTCCTCAGCTGTTACTACACATACCTATTGTAGCTGTACTTACTCGTACCTACCTTAGCAAAAATAAACAACCTGTTTTGGTTTCGGTGGCACAGTTATATTTCAAATTAGCGGCGACTCCTTGGCCTCTATTCAAGTAGAGTCCAATCATTACAAGCTTTTATTTAGTTTCACCTGTCCCGTTGTCTGTCTGTAAATTGACTTGAAATTTGGTATAGGTACTTATGTAAATGGCGTGACAATGCAATAATCTGGTAGTGACATCCTGATAGTCCGGCCAGAATCGTCTCCACAGGACGGAACTCTTCAACGGTTAATGGCATCGACTTGAAATTTGGTATGCAAATGTAGTTTGGGTGACAATACAAGTACAGTCAACAAAAAGCACAGTTAGCAAAAAAAGCTTGTATTAAAAATTAAATTTTTACCAAAAACTTATTTTTTACCTAAATACTAAATAAAACAGTCAGAATTGAGTAGATTCTTGGGTAAAAAATAATATTCTATTTAATTCTTTAGTTATATAATCAGAAAATATTGGACTCTTTTTTTATCATCTAACAAAAAAAAAGATGAAGAGATTCTAAGTTCGGGAATCCCGTGACGTCACTATTAAAAAATGTACTTACATGTGACGTCATACGGAAATTTAACCGGCTATTATGTCCATAATTAAAAAGAAAAATTGCGTGTCAGATATTTTTTTTAATCTTACCGACGGAATAGAACATATTTATAATAAAATAATAAATAAATATCATGGGACACTTGACACCAATTGACCTAGTCCCAAACTAAGTAAAGCTTGTACTATGGATACTAGGCAACGGATAAACATACTTATATAGATAAATACATACTTAAATACATATTGAACATCGAAGACCCGAAAACAAACATTCGTATTATTCATACAAATATCTGCCCCGGCCGGGAATCGAACCCGGAACCTCAAGCTTCGTAGTCAGGTTCTCTAACCACTTGGCCAACCGGTCGTCATACAAATATCTGCCCCGGCCGGGAAAGTTAATACACATAACAAAAAAATCTTAGGATACTCATGATCCCCAGACAAATTTGATGTTTTGACTCAATAGTAATACGCATATAGATATTGAAATTTCAAAAATATCGCTAGGCACTTTTGACGAAAGTATTTTTAAGAATATACCCTCTTAAACTCGTGCCATCAAACAGATCTGATAAAGCAGAACAATAACCAAGCCGCGTATAGGCTTGTTAGAATCATCTTAGGTATACTAATAACCAGGATCTGATGAAGGAGCAGTAGTAGGCATACACTGGAACTCCGACACAACAGCCGAGTTTGGGCTTATTGTTAGAGTCTTCTTACGATCTACTTATTAACCGAGAATGGTATTCGCAGGGTTTGATGAGGGAGTAGTATGTAAAGTACGCACTGTGTTAGGCTGGAATACTTTTGAGGACTGAAAAGGATTCAGGAAAGTTTATGGTCCTGTAGTTACTACGTAAAATACCTAGCGATAACCAAAATACTCTATTGTAGAGCAAACTGCCGAACAACTTAGCCGTTATTGGATTTGTTAGAATAGTCTTAAGATGTACTTTGGCCAAGAAGGTATCCAGTACCTTTAGTGTAAGTTTTCGGTTACGTAAATGCGTCTCGATCTCGTTCGCGTTAAAATCTCAATTTATATGGAAACACGAACAGCGTCTCTAGCGGAACGTTTGCGTTGTTCGTGTTTCCATAAAATTGAGATTTTAACGCGAACGCGATCGAGACGTATTTTGTAACCGAAAACTTCACTAAGTTTACATGGTTTACTATAAAACGTGTTTTTAATTTTTTAAACTGTTGTATTTTTTTTTGCTCTTTGTGCTTATATTTCGTGCTATACCATTTCTTTGTTGCAGTCCTAAATTTTATTATTTATCATTTTGAATTCTTTTGAAAACTACTCACTAACTCAAATGAGACTGAATTCAAACAAATTGATTAAACACACTTTACTGCACTTAAATTACGGAAACCTTAAACTCACCCCAAATGTGTAAACACAAATAAATATAAGAATTCCACTCGATACGTCAGTTAATTAGTACAATTGTTGTAGAAATGTAGGGGAAATTTCGATGTCCGTTATGTTTATAGAGCACGCAATACCTCCCTCTAATTATAAACAGTGTTCTACCACAAGTTCGGTTACGGTTTTGGCCATTTTTAAAAATAAACGGGAGGAAGAGAAAAAGACAAGATTTATATAAACATAATTAAATAAACTAGACATAAATCCAAATAGAACATAAATAATCAAATTAAATGAAGTCAACATTTTAAGAAGATTACAATTAAAGAATTTTACAATAACAAATACGTTTCTAACTATATTGGGACTTATTTACCTAATCACGAGTATGAATTATTGCTAAAATTTCCTCGACATTTCGACTACATTGCAGCAAAAAAAAAATAGTTACGAGTGAGAATCACGAAAGTTTTAATCATTGAATTTTACAACTCATAGAAAAGGTAATTAATACAGTGTTTTAGACTATCGCGGTCGTTACTAATTTTCGTATCGTCGTCGTCTCGTGATCATGGCGCATGCAACTGTGCCGAAATATCGAGATTCTCTAAAATCAATGTACGCGGAACAAAACCCGAATTTACACATAAGATAATTAATGTATAATGTAATGTAAAGAAAGATATAAAAAAAACATTATAAGGTAGAGTCATTCACGATGACGCGCGCCGTGGTTCTTATTACAATGTCATTAATGTCTTATTTTGACAAAATCACGCGTCTTTGTGGATGGCACTAGGTATACAGCCCGTAGCGTTCATAATGATTATTCGGTAATATCATCTCTAGCGCTGTCTCACACGTGCTTCTATCTGACATTTGCGTGCGAGCACCCCATTGGTCAATCGCGTGTGATCTTCGGCCTGATGCGTTATAAATGTTATAACACTGAAATGAGTCACTTTCTGAATTAACAGTTACGAGTATTTTTGAGCTCGTTATTTCCAATAATTGTGTGTTTTATGGAAGATTAACTACACATTGCTCGCTCCATAGAACTAAGAAGTCTAATTACTCGGGCTTAGCACACTAAGACCTAGTTTTTTTTGGATCACGTGGTTTATGTATTTGCCACAGATGCATAAACTCATGAGCGTTTACTCGTGGCTTCGCTCACAAAAACTATTACATCTAGTAGTCAAATTGAAATTTCGAAATTTTACTAAATTCTAATACCTTATACATACTTCCCATTGGGGTGAAATCCTAAAAATATCTAAAAAACTGTGAATTTACGAAAATGATTATCAAATTCAAGTGCATGGCCTTTGCGTGCGCGCCGGTCTGCGTGCGATCTCGTGACGCGTTCCAAATTCGAAAATACGTGTGAATGTGGTTCTGCGGGGTATTGTATATAATCTATTTGTAATGCGGTTAGGGATATGCACCCTAGAAACAGTAAGTAAGTTTTCTTGAAGGGTTCTGTTACCTGAAAAGGAATAATTTTATGTTAAAAAACTGTACTTGCATTGTCATCTAAATTACATTTCCATACCAAATTTCAAGTCGATGCCATTAACCGTTGAGGAGTTCCGTCCTGTGGAGACGATCCTGGCCAAACTACCAGAATGTCACTACCGATTATAGTATTGTAACCAGATTTACATAAATATGCCAAATTGTAAGTCAATACACACCACAGGAAGTGAGTCAAATTGAACTTGGAAAAATAAAAACAAATATTTGGCAAACTACTCATAACTGTTCTAGATATACGTATTAAGTACCAGAAAACTTATAAAAACTCTACGACATAAATGGTAAATTTCAAATGCAATTTTTCTCACGTATTGCAAAAAACTTAGTGGTGCGAGCCCGGATTCGAACCCACAATCCTCTGCTTTGGAAGCCATGGGTCTAACCATTATTAAGCCACCAACGGCATACGTTTGAAATTTAACTATCCATAATAATAACCTACCTCGTTCAATATTTGAACAAATTGTCAACATGACAATTATTACCGATGGCATAAAATAATATTTACCAACAAATAGCCTTACTAATCAACACCTAACTTGAATAAACTACCCCATTCTAACAAAACCACGCTAACCCATCACAAGTTCAACTTTATATTTAGCTACATACAGTCTAGTTCACATGCAATTTCAATTTTGTTTTCCAGTAACTGCATCAAAATATATCTAGTAGAATAACGTACTTTGTTGCTATAGTGTAAGGATTTTTTTCCAGTGAGGGTATGTTTTGATAAGCGACTACCCTAATGACAGCTGAGCACGAAAATGTCAGACACACGAGGTTTGATTTAAGCACACACGAAGTTTATTATGAAATTATGGCGGCAGATATCAAACAGAGCATTTCTTTATTATATGTTGGACGATTTGTAAACATAATTAGGTATTTAAGAAGCTGTATAAAAAGTGGAACCTTTTTTATGATCGTTAAAATGTTTATTAAAGTAAAGGAATATCTTTGCTATACTCAGTAGGGTTACTGAACAAAGCGGCTTATTTAATATAGGTTCCTATCCCGCGGAAACTACGAAATTTTTACGTATAAAAACTATCCAATGTCTTTCTCAGAGTCTCAAGTTATTCCCATATTCACCTAATTTCATCTACCTAAATCGGTTCAGCGCTTAAAGTGTGAATAAGGAACAGACAGAGTTACATTCTTATAAGTATACTAATAATATTACTATAATTATTATACTTATGAGAGCGTGACTGGTTATCTTTAATTAAAAATATCAGGTTCAATTTAACTGTTTTTTTTTGTTGATTTGCATAAAATTTGTCGTATTTTTGGACTGAGGGCAACCTGCTGGCGTAAGTTTGTCGAATATAAAAGTTTTTTTTTTAAATAAGATAAAAAATAATGACCGTGAGATTTTGGAACAAAAGACATCTAGTCAGACACGTAAACTTACAACAAACATAATAAAGACTTAAAAATGAAATTAATAAAATCAAACATTCATAATAGTCGTAATATCTCATCGAGCCTAGTTTCACCTGTCAGATCATTAAAAAACCCTAAAAAACCTTACCTACCTTAAAAATGCCACAGCAAAATTAATTACACTTTTTTCACCAGAATGTTGTAGCAGAAAATTATTTGGTGTTTAGCCGCGAGAGGGCGGGGCGAGATGTGATTAATATATTTCAACTGAAAATATTAATGAGTTGGTCGACCCCAGGTATAAGGATTGGGGAATTGGAGATCCGTGGTAGCTACCTCAGTAGTCGATTGGGTAGTGTAAGTTTTCCTCCATTTTACAAGTTTTTCTTTAACTTGCCCTGTTTATTTATTTACATAATTGTTTGTTGTTTGAGTCAAATCTTGGAAGCTAAATTCGACCCACTTCCAGTGGTCCGATTGACTTGAAATTTGTCATACTTATGTAAAGGTGACGATACAATAATCTGGTAGGGAAATCCTGGTAGACCTACTATTTTTTTTCTTAAAAAATATTAGTTCCAATGTTTCACCATGCGAGAACCGAATTATACGAACGCGATCAGACTGCCAGCGGTTATACGATGTACTCCGACAGTATGTAATTTTTTCTCAAAAAACTTCTAACATCAACTAATGATCATTATAGTGAGAGAAGTGTGAGCTAGATATGTATTGTATTGTATTGTAAAACTCTTTATTGTACATAAAAACATATGAAATAACAGAACACAGGATAATAAGATGTACAAAGGCGAACTTATCCCTTAAAGGGATCTCTTCCAGTCAACCTTTGAACTATTGACAGGATATCAGAGACAAGAGTAGACACTACGAGTAGAATGAAAAGATAAAAAAAACGAAATTTTAAATTAACTCAAACAATTCATTATAAATATATAGGTACACACTAATACATGTATAATAATAAAGTCAATAAACAAATACATATCAAGACAAATAAACTACATGTAAAATACATAATATGTACATATACACCACACATACACAAAACAGAACACACAACACTGCCTCTTTAAGATTTCTTTTTTTCTCTTTAAGATATGTCTTCGGATGCAACTCCTGCGAGTTAATACACAAGCCGATCTAGGTACTAAGCAACCTGACGCCACTGCAAGATACCTACTACCTAATATAAATGGCTCCGTCACCATTTGAAATCGGCCAAAATTAAAAAATTAAAGACCAAAAAGCAATTGTTATCATAAATTTGGTCAGCTTTCAAACATTATTCTTAGAACACAAGTTTTATAGCAAAGTTTGTTATTTTTCATAACAACATCGTTTTGCGGGCTTCGGTTCTGCCCCGCCTACGGCCAAAATTTGCATTTATATCTGTCATTGTCCGAACTCAGCCGTAACTATGAGAATAATATTATAATGGATTCCAGTAATTCAGAAAAATCTGCGACTAGCGATTGTGCTATGATAATTTGATATTTTGTATTTTGTATTTAGCTACTCGGGTTTGACCTACTCGTATATGGCTTCTCTAGCAGAGGGTCGCAATTTCGAGCAGTCGAGAGTTAAAACTCTACCTATATTCGAATTGACAGGAACTCGCAAGTTCGTCCGTTAGACCATACTAGTATTTACAAATTCCCGTGGGAATTACATCGTTGTCTTTATTGTTTTTGTATTACAAACAACAGTGCCTAGTGACTCCATATCCAGCGGATGAGATTTTGAGATTTTATCTCGATCCCTTTGGAATATCGAGATAAAAAGTAGCGTATGTGTTATTTCAGACGATCAGCTAACAAAAATTCAGGCCTAGGTAATACTATTCCCTTGCATAATATTGGACTACCTCGCTTGTGTCCTCTAGCGCAAAAATGGCCTCAATCCCCATGCCAAAACAACTAAAATCACAAAAGTAACTTTATTAGTTATTAGTTTCCCAAACCAGATTGCTGTGGCTACAGTTTCATGAAAAAAAGTCCGCCACATCCCCTCAGGGGCTGCGTGAAATTATCACGAAACAAAACTCGCTTCTGATTTTCTGCAAAAGAACTAACACAACATAAACCAGTCTTCCCTGATATGTAATTACCAAGGGCTTTCAAGTAGTCATGGGTCATATTAAATTGGTTTGTGAAGCTATAGATTGCCTTGAAGGGCATTGTAAATTTACTTGTCGCTTATTGAGCTTATTCCATTATGTTTTCATAATTTGGTTAGGTTTGTATTGGAGTCGTTGATTTTGGATGCGTTTGGAAATATTAAATTGAATTTATTGAGGACAGCAGTTGCATGCCACGTCGTCTGCGAAAAATTCGTTTATCGCTATTCTCCAGAAAAATGGACCGGGATAAAAATCTAGGTTACAAACAAATAATGTTTTTTTTTATTACCTATACTTAGTTACTATTCAGGGTGCAGTGACCCAAAGTGGGTCTTGGCATCTAACACCAGATTACGCCATGTTTTACGATCTTGAGCCAGCTTTTGCCAGCCTTCGACCCTGAGATCCAAAACTGTCAATCTGTTATTCCATGATTAGGCTTAACAAACATCCAAACATCTTCAAGACATTCACGCGCGCACAACCGTCTCTTGTCTTATTCCACTGACTAAGAAGTACCCATAGTACAACAAGATTGTTATTGTGAATCAGGGCTCCTCAGTTTTCTTCATTATCCTGAAGATTCAAATGAGAAAGAAAAAGAAAACCAATGTTTTGTTTCGAGTTCTGAACGACATTAGCAAACTATTTTAAGTGGACTCATCTAGCTATAAAGCATAGCTAAACTACATTATTTTTCTCAAAGTTTTCGGTAACCCCAGATGTTAAGGCGTGTTCACACGATGCCCCGCGAGCGGAGGCGGTTGCTCCCAGATAATAACAGCGGTTGGAGCGCGGTAGCGGGCCTGCGGCAACGAAGATATCGTGCCGCAGAGAGTGGTACCTACTCCATTTTAAAAACGAAAAAATACTAATTTTGTTATTTTGGTCCTTCAATTAGTAATTAAAGTAGTTTTGTACTAAAAAAAAATTGGTATAGATGTTGTTGAACTTTTCCTTCTATATTGGTAGATACCAAAAAATGTAAACGTGTGTGTAAAGCGTGCATATGTGACTGTGTTATACTTTCACGTTAAATCTGCTGAACGGATTTAGAAGAAATTTTTTATGTAGTTATATCTTCAGTATAATACATAGGCTACTTTTTAACCCGATATACCGCGAGATTCATATCAACTGCCAAAACTTTGACCGCTACATCGATAGCTGTTTATACAACGTAAATGAAGACTACAATATAGTTTTTGGAAATTCCCATGGGAATTTATTAAAATGCCATTCTATGTGACTGCCAGAGCTAACGGTGAACCGCGGTTAAAAACTAGTCTTTAAATTATTGATAAATTCATACCTCAATGGTGATGAAAAATGGCGTCATTATTATTTTCAACAGTGTTCACATTACCGTATAATTTTGTTTAATGTAAAACCTCACAATTCGCGACGTGTGTCAATATCGTTTCGTAAATACAAAATGTATAGAATACCTTACAAAATTCAATAAAAAAAAAGTAATGACATGAAACTTAACTAAAAAATTAAAAAACTTCTTCACAAAACAATTTTTAATCGAATGCATTTTACAAAAACCTTAACTCCAAACTAGCGTCCATAAACTTTAAAAGTATGCAAAGCCCATCAGGATGGTTGTAATATAAATTAGAAGGAATAGCGTTGAAACGAGCATCCGCCTCGAGCGGGGGCGGGCGGGACGCTACCTTATAAACACCGACCGCCGCGGGCACTGGGGCCGCGCCTTTATGCAAATGGTATAATCTTACTAATTCTTTACTGTAATTAATATAAATCAATGTAATAACTTTTGTAGATATGTCATCATCTTGGAGGTGTTCATTTTGATACAAAGTAGCTTTAGAAATCGGATATGAAAATTTGTATGACTTTTTGAACGAGATGGAACATGTCAACATACCTCGATATTCCCTGACTAGCAAAATACTTTGACTAGCAATTTTCATACAAACTTGTATGTAGGTATTTTAACTCTTTATATACAAAAGAAAAACAAATACAAATTGATAAAGCTGTGTATGTCACGTGACCCGTTATATTTTCTCGTCGTATATTTTCATTTTTAGGGTTCCGTAGCCAAAATGGCAAAAACGGAACCCTTATAGTTTCGTCATGTCTGTCTGTCTGTCTGTCTGTCCGTCCGCGGCTTTGCTCAGGGACTATCAATACTAGAAATATGTAATTTTGCACGAATATATATGTAAACTATGTAAACAAAATGATACAATAAAAATTTTTTTTAGAGTACCCCCCATAGACGTAAAGTGGGGGTGATTTTTTTTTCTCATCCAACCTTGTAGTGTGGGGTAACGTTGGGTAGGTCTTTTAAAACCATTGTTTGCAAAATATTCAACTTTAAAGTGCAAATTTTTTTTTGAGAATTATTAGTAGTTTAACATCACACATCTAATATATGTTCGATCATACCATATACCTGTACATCCCACGGCTGCGCAGGGCACAGGCCTTCTCTGAGAATGAGAAGGCTTGGACCGCAGTTTCTACGCAGGCCCAGTGCAGACTGGGAACTTTGCACACACCATTGATTGCTTCGCAGGTTAGTACAGGATTCCTCACGATGTTTTCATTTACTGTCAAGCTCGTGGTAATTGGTGGTAATTGGTTTTCACACATAAATTTCGAAAACTCACAGGTGTGAGGTCAGGTTTGAACCAACGATCCCCTGCTTGAGAGGCCCATAGGTCAAGCCGGTAGATCACCACGGCTATAATATATTAGGTTATAAATACTAATATTTTTAAATACAATACAATACAATGACTCTTTATTCTACACCAGAAATAGTACACGATACAGAAAATAGATAAGCAATAGGCGGCCTTATCGATTAAGAGCGACCTCTTCCAAGCAGCCTTTTAACAGAACGAAAGGAGAACTTGTTTACATATTAAAACGCAACAAAAATACATCTACACATTATATCGTACATATTTTATAATACACGTCTAAAATTATAATAGGCAGTGGGATAAACAGCAACAAATAAATAAATAAATAAACTATGATAAAGCTAAATATTACAAGAAAAATGAAATGAAAACGTTTATGAGATGACAGATAGTGTTACTTAATTAAATAATTATAGACCATCAAATATAAGTATATTTTGCTTTATACGAGTATGCTAAGACTGCTGAGATTAAACATGTTATTTGTGGTTGTCTGCTCGTGACCACGGCCACTGTAATGTGGTCGAAACGTCGAGGTTAATATTACTCGTGTGTTTTAGCATGATAAGTCCCGTTTGTGGTATTTTGACTAGGTATGAGTGAAAATCACGAAAGTTTAAAACAAAACATGTTATTTAAAGTCAGTCCTTAAGCGTCACCTACTTTCAATATTTTTAATCTATTTTAAGTTTAGGATAGTTGTGTATACACTATAATTATTATTTAATGTTTTCATTATAGTCAGTTGTTTGCATTCGTATTAGAAAGCCAGGTCTTAAGTTCCTTAATCAATTCGCTCTTTTTGCTCTTTGCGGTTTTTTTCAGAGAAGTTTAATAATTGAAAAGCTTCGCAGAGAAAAGCTTTATGCATAATTGAAAAGCCGCAGTTAATTTTACTTTACAAAGAAATTATAGCAAACTGTAAAATAGTCTCATTAATCGCTTGTTATCGACTTTCTAAAAGAAAATTAGCACAGTTCGCCCGCTCGTAGTAATAAATTTTATATACCTAAATAAGTAAACTATACTTTATTTATTAACTACTAATCTAAAATAGGAGACGTTTGGTTTTTGCACATTGTTAAAATAACGTATTCACATAATATGTTCAAAAGCTTCAGTTGTAGAATCCTCACTATTCGGTTTAGATCATTTTGTTGCTTTTTACTAACTAAACAAACAGACCGTATCTTACGGCCGCCATTGCATACAGCGCCACCAGTAAAAATAATATATTTTAATTTATAATGTAAATAAAAATGCAATCGACTGCCGTATTATTTCTCAACATCGTGATATGCCTGGCCAACGTTTAGCCATGACGGTGTTTATAGGAAATCATTTTACGCGGCCGCCGACATATTTATGACCTATAATTATTATTTATTCAGTCACATTCGTATTAGAAAGCCAGGTCTAAGTTCCTTAATCAATTCGCTCTTTTTCTCTTCTTTTTTCAGAGAAGTTTAATAATTGAAAAGCTTCGCAGTTAATTCTTCTCTACACTCTTATGCAAACTGTAAAAAGTCTCATTTGGCGGTCAGTTAAAATTTAACTTTCTAAAAGAAAATCACTGTTTCAACTAGGTTAGATTTTTATACCTACAATGTTATGTTATTTCCTTGTTAAGCCCAGGTTATTCGACTAAAACAGGATGTTTGGCTTAAACCATGTTAAATAACGTTTAGACATGAGCAGGACCTACTCTACCTATAACTTCAGTAATAATTGAAAATGGATCGCTCACAATATTTTAGTTCTTCTATTGTCCGTTTTCTGTTTTTTTACTAACCGACTTCATCTGGGAGCGTATCTTACAGATCCATTAATCATTCCGTTTAGCGCTTTTAGATTGTATATAAATAATATATTTAAATATAAAATAATGTAAATAAATATTGTTACCAAGACGTCAAATGTATATAAGTCTGCGCCATTGACCATAAGGTCGGTGTACAAATAAACTATGTTTGACGCGGCGGCTGTAGATATTTATGACCTCAACTATACATTCAGAACATTCATCCGTTATCTACACTAGTCGTTTTTTCCTTCTTCTTTCCCACACTCCCGAAGAATCGCTCGGTCATCCCACTTTTATTCAGCCTTTTTTATGTGAAATAAAATTTAATCATAGTTTAATCTACTGTTTCAATAGGTTAGTTTTTATGGTCATGTTATGTGACTTCTGTGGTACCGGCCCCGCCTCTGGCACGAAGTAAAGTGTTTAGAAAGGAGGTAGGTATGAATAGATACCGCCATTGGCTAGTCGCAGACCGAGAGTAAAACCACGCGCTCTATTCAGTATGAGAAACATAGGTATATGTAGAATGAAATTGAAGTAACGACCGTAACATTTAACTAAATAGAATACGTATAGTCCAGGAACTATGTAAAAAAGGTTGCCTGGCAGGGATCGCTCTTGTAAGTTTTCACTCTGCTTGCCATTCTGTATCGCTTTTACACCAACTAAAAGAAAAAAACTTGAAAATTTTATAAAACATGTCTAAGAACCATCGCCAGAAAATCTGCTTTCAAATAAAAAACCGCATTCAAATCGGTCCACCCGTTTAAGAGCTAAGGTGCCACAGACAGACAGACAAACACACAGACACACAAAGCGGTCAAACTTATAACACCCCTCTTTTTGCGTCGGGGGTTAAAAATAGTATTTTCCTTACATTTTCGGTAAGCTCGTTATCTAACATAAAAAGCGCAAGATTAATTCACCTTATAAATCCCATAACATTTTATAAACATTCACCTACCGTTTATTTATTACAAAACCACGGTTTTCCATAATGGGCGTGAGCAGGCAACTTATAATTACAACAGTAGGCGGGCTTCCTTAGACTGACATGGAGTTTTTACAGGCACTCATTAGATGGTGTACCGCTTTGGTTCTATCTACTGTAGGCTGTTATTAACTGGAAAGCATTTAAGAAGTGCCTAGTGAGGTTCCCATGATATAACTAGAATAACCAGTCTGTTAAATATACCTGCAATAGTGCTTTGAAGGGACAATTTTGTCTATTACTTCAATATCGATAACACAATACAGTAGGTACCTATGCTTTTCATTAAGACGTAGTCTCCCATAGTCTCCCCGAAACGATACTTACCCCCTGTTTCACAGACCATAAATGTGATGCCGTCTCTGTTTGTTTTGTTCCAATAGACGGAGACGGGTCACATTTATCCGTCAATTAAAATTAATCAATGGGTGGTGAAACAGCCCCTATCTATAACATAAAAATCCATTTGCTTGCACTATTAAGTTCGAGATCTAATAGGAGCAGTTAAGCTTGCTAAGTTTAGAATTCCCCTTATTTAGAAGCCCGATTGACACTTATACAAGGTGTCTTAAAATTGATCCATAATATTTGAACAAGTGATTGGGCCAGTTTAACTGATATTACCATACGTTGGACGATGTTCATGTGTTCAAAGCGTGACTACGTTTTGAATAAAGTTTCGCTGAAAATATTCCGGATTACTTTTAAAACACACTGTATGTTTTGTCTGTGATTAGCAAACAATCGAAGAAACTGAATCGCATACCGGCTGGGATCTTTTTCTTTTATGTTAGACCATCAGCTGTGTAGCATAATATGTTTTTCAAAGGATTTCCACAACGGGTTCGTCGCACGTTCATTGCAAAGGTAAGGTAAACACGGCAGTGTCAAGAGGGCATATCGCTGTACAGTCAAGGAAACTGAATCACGTATGGAACCTTTGTGTTATGAATGTCATGTTGATATCCCATATATCTGCCAAAGAAATCATAGTGAAATTGGTTATGAAAGGAACCTTTTGAGCTTGAAAGAACCCTGGTACGTGATCCAGTTTCCTTGACTGTACTTGGCTCACAAACTGACTATATAAAACCCCGTTTAGACCATGCAAGAACTTGCATGCAAGTAGCATTATATCGCAGACCATTGAGGGACAATGACTCCAGTTGATCAAACAAAACCGCTATAGTAGTGAAAATTGCATGCAAGTTCTTGCATAGTCTAAATAGATTTATTACATAAACTATGAGGTGTGTACATCATCAACAGCTACCCGACCCGTATCTAAAATCAATATGTCAACAAAATTGAACCTTGATATAATGTCTATAAAGTTCACTCAGAAAAATTATCTATTTTGAGCTACGAGTTTTTTTAAAAGTAGTGACGATATTTTTGAGTGGTACTTATTCAAAGTTTCAAAAACATGTACCACAGACTCTTATTCCGACGCAATAATGACAATGACGCAATAGTAACATATTTTTGAGTGGTTCGAATAGATACTTATTTTTGCATTTGACTGTACATAGGTAAACTATGATGTAAGAGTAATGTTATATTTTGCCAACTTTGTGGACTAAGGGGCTGTTTCATCATCCATTGATTAGTGTTAACTGACGGTTAAATGTGATGCCGTCTCTATTTGTTTTGTTCGAATAAACGGAGACGGCATCACATTTAACCGTCAGTTAACACTAATCAATGGATGGTGAAACAGCCCCTAAGTCGGAAGTTTGATTAAGATAGCTTCACACTAACCTTTCGAAAGAAATAAATATGAGTAGGCGAAAAAAAAGTTGGCATCAGAAAAATTGTCCAGCTGTAGTTATTAAAAGCACATACGACTCTACTGCCAAGGTAATAAGAAGATGTTTATCGCTTTGAGCGCCGCGACAGTTCATCCACTTTTGCTTGTGAGTGTACCTAAGTAAAACCTTTTACCTTTATCCACCATAGCCTTAAAATTACTAAGCCTGAGATATAGATGTGCGATAACCATAGAGTCGAGCGGCAAGGAGCCGTACGCGCACCCTATAATTAGCTGCGCAGGCGCCGCCTACTGCACCATAGACATTCTTGCTTTTTTTTAACTGGTACTGGCCATATAATGTACGGACATAAATTAGAGGTAATATTCAAGAACGTGACTATTTAGGATTAAATTGAAATCGGAGAGAACGGACTCGATATGACGCAAAGTGTAGTGTAGTAGTTGGAGTCTTGTTTTCGCTTTTGTTATAATATACGAGTAAAGTACTTTTAAACTACAAAGGCTTGAGTAATTCCTGATTATGAAGAATTTCTTAATATTCAGTTTAATACTTTTAATTCTATATTCCGGCTTGTACTTATTAAAAAAGAGCCGGCTGAATGCGAGTCGGACTCGCGCACTTAAAGTTCCGTACAATTACAAGATTACGATTTAATTAAAACTGTTACCACAAAAATTTTAGAGAAATAAACATAACCCTAACTGGTTACTCCTCTCATCTACTCAAATGTTGACTGGTAGAGATCCCTTAAAGGGATAAGTCCGCCTTTGTACAAGTATCTCAAAGTTTGTTAATTGTGTTTTGTTTCTTTTCTTTTGTACAATAAAGAGTTTACATACATCACGAAATGTTACTGACTAAGCAATTTGAATAATTCAAAAACTAAGATATAATCCGAATGATTAAAATTAGGTAGGTAACTAAATCTTCTCTACGTGAATATTCGGTAGTCACATATGTTTATTTTATCAAAACGGATTAAAACGAGTGTTTTACGGGTATTTCTACAAGCAAAAATGATAAGATACAATTCAACAATGAGTCTGCTCTAAATGTTACTCCAGCCTATAAACTCAGTTTAGACCTGCAAGAAAAATAGCGCAAGTTGCATTAAGTACATGGCGGCGCTCGATTTACCACTACAAGCTCGTTGGCTTTACGGCCTCGCAATGTATTGCAATTTGCACGATTTTTCTTGCATATCAAACCGGGCTTTACACCACAGCAAGACAGCAACTTCATTTCAGAAAGTTGCTCAGAAAGAAGCAGTCAAGTAGAAGCACGCAGCCATTACCCACCACACCGACCGCTGAAACAACCCGTTCACACGACCTCGTAATTAAAATAACAAAAAAAGAATTCATGAATGAATACACCGACATAGCCTCATGTTTATTAAAATCTCGGGAACACAGGTTCGGTTCTTCGGTTCCTCCGATGATTTATGGTAAGGCGCGCGCACGCCGCCCATTCATTTGTTTTTTAGTCTTTTGTTAGTTCATTTTCAGATAGGCTTGATTAGTTTTTAGCTCGGATTAACTCGGGTTTTGTTCTTTTTCGGGGTTCGGAAGTCATTATTGTTTATAGAAAAAGGGTACATGGAAAAAAGTGTGTGAAATTTCTGGAGCTTGTCGAGAGTCGGTAAAGGGTTCTGATGGTCCTGCTTCGGATTGAGTTATTTTTAGGTTTTTTTAATGTAGTAAATTAAATTATTTGTTGGTTCACGTGAACTTATCTACGAAGTGTCGTGTCTCAAAACATGCTTCACTCACGCTTCTCTCACTATTGGCTTGTAGCAATTAAGAAGTTATTGTTACGAGTTTTGGAAGTTGTGAAGTTACCTAGATAGGTACACCCATTTATAAATGGTTTAGCCACGTTCCAGTTTTGAAATACTCTGTTGCGTTCCCACGGCAATATTCCATGAAACAAAATTCAAAAATCATTAAAATACCTTATAGGGTAAATACACATGGTATAGTCTCATTACTTGACGGGTTGACGTCCGCAAGACGAATAAAAGTCAGTCTTAGTTCCTAATGACCTTCTTGGAGCAGCAATTAGCCTGTCCGCTTGACAAGCTGTGCTTCAAGAGAACCATTTCGCGTTTCATTTAACGCCAACTTTTTTTATAGCCCATTCGTCATGATTACATGTCAACTTACGAGACTTTTACCCTAGCATTTATTGACGTTT
Source organism: Choristoneura fumiferana (assembly GCF_025370935.1). Classification (NCBI taxonomy): domain Eukaryota; kingdom Metazoa; phylum Arthropoda; class Insecta; order Lepidoptera; family Tortricidae; genus Choristoneura; species Choristoneura fumiferana. Next base: position 10,317,526 of record NC_133480.1, read on the forward strand.
AATATTTAAGTATTTTGAAGCGAGAACTGGGCAAGTTCTGTGCAATACCTGAGTACTGTTGAATTCCATTGTTTTATGTGTGGTTGTACAAAGATTCTTACCAATATCATAAACGCAAGAGCGAATTTGTTTGTTCCGTTTTTACGCCTTAACTATTGAACATGTTACCATGACATTTTACTCGCATTATATGAGAAGACCAAAAAAAAGGTATACCTATTATCTCGAAATAAAAATTGTTGTTCTCGAGGATGCGCGATAAACGAATTCCCAACAGACAAAATTGAAAGAAAGAAAGAAAATAGGTACTTACGTACATTTATTTAACGTCATATATAAAACATCACGACCACAGAGCAAAAGAAAAATCATAAGACATACTTACATCACGCTAAATCGATCCCCAAATTGCGGACAAGAGCTAGTATGTTATAAATAAAAAATGCGTATTTCTGCAAAAGTACGGCACAAATTAAGTTTTCCACTAGATGACACGTACCCTAAGTACCTACTCGTTGTGAAATTCAGCACAAATAAAACCACTTAAAAATGATGAAAACCATTTTCAATGTATTTTCTCGAACGTGTTATCAAAAATCGAGGTCCTGGTTTGGTTAGCGGTTAGATTTAGGTTCCCGAGTCAAGATACTTTGTAAAAGTTAAGTTGAAGTAGTATTTAAGTCTTGCAACTGTGCTCACATAGATAGATAGATACATTTACATACCACCTAGGTAGGATTCCAAATAATATAACAACATGGGACTACCAATAAGGAAAAATAGCGAAAAAACTTACTTCCAATAATAATTTTCTATACCTAGGTATATGTTTCGTTTATAATACTGTTCTCCTACATAGTGCCCGTATAGTATAGGATTTAAAACATTTCATAAAATAACTGTAAAACATTCCGATTTGTGCATAACTTTACTAGTGTTGCACCAACGATTCCATTTAAGTGCGCTAAGTTTAATGCTTCCTCAGCACCTCCCCGAGGCATTAAAGAATTCTCGTTATTTATTGGCATTTTCTACTCCACGTCATCTTTAATAATTGAAATTCCTAGGTTAAGGAAGGCTGGTTATATTATATTTTCCCATAATGATGTTTAAACGTGAAGAGCATTTATTAGTCTTGAGTGTAAGAAATTTGACGGGCATTGGCTAAAATAATGTAACTTTGTTACAACTGGTGTACAGTCACCATCACCGATATCTGACAAAACAAGGCGTGCTATATCTGATAAGACTCTATTTCTAAGACCGGTAGGACGTGTCGGATATGTTTGCGTGCTCTGCTGTGGCAGATTTTAATGCAGGTAATGTCTAGCTTTTTTCTTAAAAGAAAAGCACTTACCGGCTTAAAGCAGCTAATTAAAAATACCGAATTGATTTCGATTTACTACATCTGATAGGCTCTCGTTTAAAAAATATTTTTCAAACTTGGCTTGAAGTTATCCGTGAACACGTAGATACTTTGTCATCATCATCAGTCGAAAGACATCCACTGTTGAACAAAGGACTCTCTCGATGTCGTGATTTCACCTAATGGGAGGTCTGACAACGTTTCGTTTTCCGGTTTGTGGATGCCACTTGACAATCTTTCCGCCCCCAACGGTTATCCTGTTCTTCGAGCGACGTGATCCACCCATTGTCACTTCAACTGGATCAAAAGAAGATGATGAAAAATGATGATGAAATGACGAATCACAGATTTGAAGTGGCCTTTCTTCAACTGTTGACGTCTTCCGGCTGATGGTGATGATAAGGATAAGTACCATTCTTTTCCTTAGTTTTATTTAATAGTTAAGAAACTTTAAAAAAATAAAAATATATAGGTAAGTACCCCTGTCTTTATAAACATTGGAGGGGTTACTTTTGGTTGAATGCCATTAACAGACATCACGACACAAGAGTAACATTACCTCGACGTTTCGACCACATTGCACACATTGGGTTATTTTTGCTTTCATGGAGTACAAGAGGGTGAAAAACTACTGAAATTCTGCTTAGATCTGTAATATTTAAATGAGCCTTTATCCTTAGACTCGTCCTAATTACTAAAGACAAATTGGCAGCGCATTGTCAACAACAAAATATTAGTGCAGCATTTATTTGGGATTTTAGCACCAACGTGTTCAATTTTTAGTAAGTTTCGATGAAAAACTCCCCATGGGCTCAATATGGGAACCCACGTGTCTAAAACACTTTGTTTGAGAAGTGATAGATCGAATGCGACTAAGTACCACGTTTACATTTTGATACGGTAGATCGTTTTATTTTAAACACTACCTATGTTTTGTTTAATCATACTCTAAAATAAAAAATAAGAGTTCATAGGTATGGACAGTGAAGAAGAGTACAGATTCCCTAAATTAAAGCGTTACTTTCTGCAAGAGTTCTGTTTGAAAATTTTGAATTATCTCGCTGGGACCGATCTTTGTCTTACGTCTTGGGCTTGCTGAGAGCTCGTATAATAACTTCCATATTTAGAGCGATTAGCATGTGCATTCGAGGCACCCGTCACAAATGGAAGCTAGCAGCGAAGCTGTTTGGCTTTGATGATGGTGCTGCCCTACCACACTCCGACTGACAGACTGACTTGTCAATTTTTTCATAGTTAATCAATTTATTAGTCTTCCATTTTTATTTGTTATTACTTTCTAATGTATCTTTCTATGTATAGTTTATAGAATATGTGTAAATAAATTATATTTTTTCTCAATTTTTCTGCTTTTAATTGTAGTAAAAGTACCTATTGGTAAAAAAACTTAAGTTTACGTTCCAAAATCTCTCACCATTTGCACATTAACTTGCACAACCAGAACATAATTTCAAGTACTGACAGCATTCCAACTAACTGCCAATTTCAAAAAAGAAGTTTTATTGTCAACCGGATGGCTTCCCATAATATTTTCGCGGCGCGCTCAAAGCAGCGCTGCGGTCAGCCGCACGAGAGTCAGACAAGTTCATACACCATAAAATTGCGGGGTGACATCACGTTCGAGTTTGCGGTCATCTGGACTTCAGGACCCTTACAGCGTGGCCACTACGCGCGACTGGCCGCTAGCGTCTTCTTAAGCCGGGTCTTCACTGAGCGAGCCGCCTTGTGAGGCAAACGCATAAGGTAGGTATGATTTTGTATTGTACGACACAGGGCTTATAATCGCACAGAAAATGACTGCTACGCGCGGCAGCTCGCTCAGCGGAGACCCGCAGGGCTAGTACGAAACTCGAAACTCGAAGTTCGTGTCGTGCGGTCCCTCTCGCTCTCGTATTAAATAGTATAAGTGTCAGAGGGACCGCACGACACGAACTTTGAGTTTCGAGTTTCGTAGTAACCCTGCCGGGTTTAGTTATACGTCTAATGCACTTTGAAATCGCAATCCTTTTTTTTACCACTTCTTTCTGCCACTGCCACACGCTATAAGACGAGAGTAGGAAGAGAAGGGTAAAAAAAGATGGTGAATACGGTTGCAAACGTCAGCACATTAGACAATAGCCCTCTGGTATCTTACGCATATAACAGAAAAATGCTTGCCGTGTCGCTAGTCGCGCGAAGTCGTGCACGGGTAGATACTTAGTGTCTACATAATAAAGGTTAGTTAAAAGAAAAAAAAAAACATTGTTAATAAGTACTAGCTTTTCCCTATTGACTGTACTAGCGTTGTCATTCAACTTACAAATGTATACCAAATTTCAAGTCAATCCGACCACTGGAAATGGATCAAAATTAAGTAGCAAGATTAAAAGCAAACAAACCTGTCACACCCGTCCGATTGTCACACAGGTTTTACAGCCAAACAAACGGAGCTACAGTCGGTTTTGATCTTCTAACCTATACCTAAACTTTTAGGTGACATCGCGTACTATTCTGACGTCACATCTGCGCAACCGCAGGTTGATCACTACAAAATGTATTCTTCCGGATAATCATTTATCCTAATCACAACCAATTTTGAACTCAAATTTCCTACCAGCAAGGCTTCCAATTGAACAATTACTTCACTTTTTTTAATATTTAATGGTCCTAACCTTCAGTGACTGTGTAGGCTTTATGGAATTTTGTGAAAACTGTGGTAGAGTAGGTTTTGGTTTGATTGTAAAATCTATTGTTTCGGTCGGTAGAGTATAATGACATAATGGAGCTGGTTCGGGCCGCGCGCGCAATTACGTGGCACACGATCGATTGATCGATGCAGGGGTTAGACGGCGGTTTGCTGCCAATTTTACAAGTTTTTTTCTATAATTTTACAAATAATGCGGTTGAAACGTCGATAGCTCTATCGCGCAGCTGCTTGATGGCTGATATATTTTCAATTTAATTTTAAGTAAACGGAAGCTAAATTATTTTACCACAGAAATTTACTGCGCCATCCCGATAAAAATGCACTAACATTAAAAAAATGTTTTCATATCTACCTATATATTTTTCTCAGTCACGACAATTTACGTAGAGACTTTATTTTTAGTTGTTTCAGATATGTAACTGTAAGTATACTATCTTCAAATTTACGCTTATCCCCAACAGCTTACAACTCAATAATTTGAGCATGGCAAAAAATCATCGACAACTCGAACCGCAGCACTAATGTATCGACAAAGTATCGATGATGCGATCGGTCGTCGACACGGATCGACAATTTTGTAAATTGTGCACCGATTAGCGACCGATTACGACGATTACCGACAGACGGACACCCGGTCGAGCTCCGATTAAAATAATCGGTAACCGATAAAAACCGATAAAATAGTCTTACTATTATCAGCGGTTTTTTTGCCGTCGGCCATAGGGATAGTGTGAGGATAATTTTCATATTTTTTTTAGAAAAAAGAACGGCGATTATTAGCCTGGATTGCTGTTATGACGTTTAACTGTCTATTCTCTAAATTGTTTCAGAAACTTATGTTCTACTAAAGGTTTAATTACGAGAAAGACGGTTTTTATACTAATTTACTTTTTGAGGCAAAATCTTCCGGAAAATTTATGACTTAGTTTAGTTCCATATAAGTTGCTATGCAAATGCAAGATTTGTAATCGGGGATCATTCACAAATCTATTTGCCATAAATAGTTCTAATGTAAAGGGCCGTGGCCTCAATATTTCCTCTCAATAGTTTTAACAGCTCTACCCTTAGAATGCATGTCTCTGTAAATGTGCTAATTGGCTTGAAAGATTTCATTAGAATTTACAATCAAATTTACGATTACTTCTTTGTCTGATGTTATGGAAAGTCAACATGGTAAAGAAAAAAGTTTCACCTTGGTAAAAGTTGTGCAAGTTACAGAAAGTTTCCAAAAATTCTAAAAGTTCACGGAAACTTCTAGAAATATCCACAAAATAAAATTTAAAATTAAGACATGGAAAGTTTCAATCCCCATACAACTTCCTATGTGAAAAATTCCGCAATTTTGGAAATTTTCCGTTGGCACGTCACTAACCTTGATAGGTACCTACGCGATTCGGTTTCGTCAACTTTACGCACGGTAGGCATGTACATTTGATGAAAATTATCTGAACACGACTCTTATTGTTAACGGCGTAGAAGCGTGTTCAGATATTTTGGATCAAATTTTTGCTCACAAGTTTATGAACTCGACTGTACCTGATATAAAAGCAGCTTCATACAATTTAATGCAAGTTCATACTTTTCACGGGGAACATGCAGCAGTCTTAGGTTCCTTGCAGCAATTTTCAGCCTCTTGCAATTATGCAATTAGAGTAAGCGTCGTTAATGTATCCACACTAACATTTTTAGTTTGGACTCGTTAGTCAATATAGCGTTGAAGCCATTAAGTTAAAAAAAACATATCTATTGCAGGTGGTGACCTTGTGCATGGTCCGCCCGGATGGCTACCACCATCTTGCTCGCTAATCCTGCCGTGAAACAGCAGTGCTTGCACTGTTGTGTTTCGGCGTGGAGAGTAAGACAGCCGGTGAAATTACTGGCACTTGAGGTATCCCATCTTAGGCCTCTTGGTTGGTAACGCGTCTGCAATACCCTTGGTGTTGCAGGTGTTTATGGGCGGTGTTGAACTCTTACCATCGGGAGACCCACTTGCTCGTTTGTCATCCAGTCGAATAAAAAAAAAACTATACAATTATTATCCTTCAAGTTGGCACTTAGCAATAACATCCGTTGGAACTCAATTCTTCTTCTATAGGTACCTTAACAAGTTCGTATGTTACACTCGGTGGAAAAATGTCGCAGGCCTCTGCTGCCCTTATCAATTTTTTTTTATAAGTGTGGGAAATGCTGACTACTACAAGGTTCTATCGACGGTCACTTGACGGGTGGCCGCGGTGGTCAGTTGAAAATTGATAGCGATTTTCCTTGAAATAAGTTTTTGGAAAAATTTCATTCTTAATACAAGCTTTTTCTGCCAACTGTACTTGCATTGCCACCCAAACTATATTTCCATACCAAATTTCAAGTCGATGCCGTTAACCGTTGAAGAGTTTCATTCTCCAGAGACGATCCTGGCCGGACTACCAGTATGTGAATACCAGATTATTGTATTGTCACGCAATTTATATAAGTATAACAAATTTCAAGTCAATCCAATTACTGGAAGTTGGTCGAATTTAACTTGCAAGATTTGATTACATACAAACAGACGGACACACAACAGGACAGGTGAAACTTTACAAAAGCTTGTATAAATAGTGTGGTAGAATCCGCTTGCCCATAACAGTAGCAGAGTCCAAAGTTCAGTTACAATACAATATAATGACTCTTTCTTTACTGAGCACCAAACCGATACCTACAAGTACGTACGAAGAGATTTTCCAAGGTAAGCAATAGGCGGCCTTATCGCTTCGAAGCGAGATCTTCCAAGCAACCTTTACAATAAACAGACATAAGAAATAGCTTAGGAATAGTTGTCGCTTTTCACCACATTTCGTGATACCTTACACCTATCAGGCACCTGTTATCGAATATATTCTACTAAGCAATGAACCAGCGGCACTGTCTGAACCGTGACCAAATAGGTCACCGTTATAATGTCGTGACGTCCCACGACACGTGACGTCCTAGATCAGCGGCCCGGAGGGGGTGAGTGCTGTGAACACGTCAAAGCCTATCCAAATTTAAACAGGGCGTCCTTAGGGCTTGGGATGACGTGGGGTGGCACTGTGCGCGTGTGAACAGTCAATATCTAACAATATCTAATGAAACGGATATAAAATTCATTGTCAAGAAGACATTAATATCAAAGGCGTATTATAAAGTTAATGATTATATCATGGACAGGGATATTTGGAAATAATTCCGATCCGCATTAGCGATCCCTTCAAATAGCGAACCTACTGTGTTAAAAATAAAGTTGTGTTAAATACTTGTGATGTATACATATCATTTAATAATATTGTAAATCTGTTTAAAAAAAATATATTATACCTCGTTGAGTTTCTTGCCGGATTCTTCTCAGCAGAGGTTTTTCCGAACCGGTGGTAGATTTTTTTTGACATTCATAAGTGCTTGTTATAGCCTAAATTGAATAAAGATATTTTGACTTTGACTTTGACTTTGACTTTGACTTTGACTTTAACACGTCCTACCGGCCCTAGAAATAAAGTCTTATCAGATATTTATGCCCGCTTACTTGTGTCAGATATTGGTGCTGGTGCCTGTACAATGAAGTTCTGTCTGCTGTGTCTGAAATTATGTCTGCTAACGACGTTCGAAATTCGAAACAAAAGATCGGTTTTCTTTTTCTTTCTCATACGAATCTTGTGGAAAGAGAAAAAACCGACAAGTCCCGAGGTTCCCCATTCTGGTTGTTTTAAAAACCAATTTGATTCCTAGGGCACCATGGAACCCTGTTATAGTAAATAATATTGTATGCATGTAGGTATGTAAACTCTTGAACAACAAACGAAACGTACAAAAGAAAATAAACAAAATACAATTGACGAACTTTGAGATACTTTATTATTATTATTTTTTATATAAGAGGGGAAAACGAGCATGCAGATCACCTGATGGTAAGCAATCACCGCCGCCCATGGACACCTGTCAACACGAGTACTTGTATAAAGGCGGACTTCTCTCTTTAAGGGATCTCTACCGGTCAACCTTTGAGTGGATGAAAGGAAGGAGTAGATGAATATTATTTGTCTATCTATAACAATATTTATCGAATGATGTAAAATGGAATTAAGACACGGGTCTGTGATGGTCTAGAAATCTAATTGTTTGACTGTACTGTAAACCATACATATACAGTACCTACATATGTATTTTAAGTTATATTGTGTATATTTGTTACGGAATCTATATAGCGGTTACTTTTTTAGCTTCCAATATTTTTAAAATTATGTCCAACATTGAATCATTTATTTTGAAGGTGTTATTTTGTGACTAGAACAAAAAAGTGGGTAAAAATATGCATGATAGAACATTTATAAACATATTAATTACAACGGACAGAATAGTTGACTCTTAAATGTGCCGATGATTTATTCAAAGTACTCGTTTTTCATACATTTGAGAATACATTGAAAACTTTAATACTATGTCCTTGCTTTACGTGTATTCACGTTAACCGCTAGCACTGGCGCCGAACCTCACTGCGAACTCATTTCAGGGTTGAGCGGGCACCCGCCCTCGCCCTTGCAGTGGTTTGTCGAACGATTACAGATTATAACCATCCTGCCTACCTGTTAACATCCCTGCTACCTACATGCTTAATAGGTTATATCTAGCCTTCGGAGTTGCCAGCCGAAATTGATTAAGTAATTGAGTATTGAAAATACAAACTGAGGCATGGATGCACAGAAAAACCAGAAAAAGAGACCAGCGCTGGGAATCGAACCCAGGTCCTCAGCAATCCGTGCTGCGTGCTATATCCCCTACACCACCGCTGGACAGGAATCTAGACACGAATTTTTCCTATGCATACATATATCAGGTTGCTTTTTTCTACTACGCTACTTATGCAGCAGCACTAGCGACATCTATGTTCCGCTCTCATCAAGAGACGTCACACTCTTTCGGAACCAACCGCTCACCCAGACAAGGGATGTCGCTACTAAGCAATCAAATTATGATTATTATTTTTTTGGAGTCTTTTTGTATTTTTTATTTCAACTCCGAATTTGTTACTTTTAGGGGTATCCCGTGAAACCATATTGAAAATACAAACTGAAAGTTGTATCAGTTGTATTTCAGTTCGGTTTTATACTCCTTAAAAACGAATGAATGTTTATGACCGGTTTTTGAAGAAAATAAAAGTCTATCACAAATTATTATTGGAGTATACACATTAACGTATATATTAAGAAGTGATCTATAAGACAACATTATTAATTTTCATTCAATTTTTATGGAATAATCGAGAAAAACTAACAAAAATGCAACATTGCCAGCTCAGCAGGTATAAACGCTCTTAAACAATGGTAGACTACCAATATCTAAGGAAAGATGGAAGGCAAGTCAGTAGCGCAAACTTAGTACAAGGCAACAGACCGAAAAAATTTCAAAGCACTCCCCATACTTACTTATATTATAAGTAGACAATAACATGCACAGTCTGTTATGTATGTATAACTTATCTTATCCAACTCTTCAAAACGCCGTACGACAGCTTTCAACAAATTTAAAAACCGCGGGGTCCTATTAGGCCCCCTCGTTATCTAGTGTTCGCTACAAATGTCTCTGAGCGCTGAATAGACCCCCCGGCGAGCTGCTCTACGGACCACATGGCGTATTTTTGAGTTCTAAAACGAAATTTTCAATATGTTATTTCGCATCCCTTTCCTTTTAGAAAACAATTACTTAAGTATATCTATAAACAGAAACAACAACAGACTCCAAATGTGATTTAAATCCAATTTTTTAACTGATTAATTGATCATTTGGTTCCTACCCACATTACCTACATTGGTCAAAATTGCCAGGCTAATTGATTGCAACCCCCCAAATAAGGTTCGACATTAATGTGCTTGTCATGACCATGGTTGCAATATCATTGCGCGAATTAATTTTCTTGCCATAATTTTCCGTGCCACTGATGGCGCTGCGCATTTTCAGGATTTTTTTATATGGGCTCAGGCACATGCTGAGGGAGGGGGAGGGCGGCGCTGCAATTGAGTTAAGGTTATCGCTAATATTTGGAACAATTATATGGATTCTTTTAGAAATATAAATTTTACAAACAAATGTCTGAAAAACATTGTATTACTAGAATTTCGAAACAATTCATTAAAGCCTTATCTTCGACTTCGGGCTTCTAATAGACTCTCGTTCGTAATCCTTATATACGCCCTTAAGACACATGTACGCCATGGTTCCTACCCAACATTACTTCTTACGGTAAAGACCCTAATTTATTGAAGTTATTACATAAAAAATAAGGTTCGCATAATTTTCGCAAGTCATACCTGTTGTAATATTTGTCCGAATTATTGTTTGTCATAATTTTTCCCCACTGAAACCGTCAATTTTTCAGAATTTTTAAATGGTCATCATAGAAAACTGTAGGTTCAATTGAGTTTGTTTTATAACAATTCTGAACAATTATTGGATTTTAGAAATAAAATGTTTTAAACGTACATTCTGACAAACATTACATTCTGATTTTCAACAATTATGCAAGCCGATATGGACCCAAAAATATACCTACATACGGACCTAGTGTAAAATAATGTAAGCTTCGTATGTGTGTTCGCCATGCTCTTAGACCGGTCTTTCTTTTACCAGTAATAACCCTGTTTATCTGCTTATTATAGCAAATAATTAAATTCGCATAATTTTCGCAAGTCATACCTATTGTAATATTTGTCCGAATTATTGTTTGTCATAATTTTTTCCACACTGAAACCGTCAATTTTTCAGAATTTTTTAAATGGTCATCATAGAAAACGCGTGTGTGGCCTGCGTAATATGAGCAAATAATTAAAACATAGATCATACTCCTCAAAGTGAACACTATCATTCAACGTTGGCGACTTTTAAAAATAATTAGTTTTTTAAGTACACACAATTTTTAACAACAATTACTTTTTTACATTTTTAAGTTTATTCGAAGAAGCAATGTAAAGCAAAATGCTTGATGTTGTAGCGTGACAGTCGACGTCAGTTGTGTTCTAGGATGGCGTACATTGATAGCAGTATATAATTTGTTTGAAAAATGGAAAATTCAAAGACTCCATTATTTTTAAAAGTCGCTGAACTAATGTTGTTTAGTTTGACGAGAACGATCTATGTTTTAATTTTTTGCTCGTAATACAGGCTACAGCCGGTATTTTCACGCCTTAAACAACTGAACTAGTTTTGACCACTTTAAAAGTACGGACTAGACGTTTTCAGTGAAGATGGCCACCGATAAAAAATACTCAAGCGAAGGCACACTAGTAATAATATATTTTATAAAATGGATACTAAAGTTTTGACTTGACCACCACTTGACCCACCGCAGTGAATGTTTTACCGAACACCTATTGTATTTGATACATAGTGGAGCTTTGATTAAAAACTCAAATTAACTTTAATAACAGCTTTAATCGATAGATTTACAAAAGCGTCTTAAAGCTTAAAGTGGCAATAATAACAATGAAGCCGGTAGGCTTATAAAAGCGATGTCTAAGAGATAACGCCTACTAAAACTAATAGCAAATTACATACAAAGTATGAAAAAGTATGAAAAGTATAATCCTGCGCCGTAACATTCCCGCCTCGTTGAAAGGAACATCCTTTCAACTTGAAGATCTTCAGCAGTTGGTAGTGGGCTGAGGCGCACTAGTGGTCGTCGTACGCATCCTCTGGTCGTGGTCACGTCTGCGACCCTGGCCACGCCATCGGGTCCCGGGAACAATCGCGTCACACGTCCGAGTCGCCAACACAGAGGGGGCACGTTGTCCTCGTGGATGAGAACCAAGTCGCCGACGTTCAGCTGGCCTTGTTGGTTCTCCATTTGGTCCTTTGTTGTAGTTCCGATATATATTCCTTCTGCCATCTTTGCCAAAAATGTTGACACATCTTCTCTATGCGCGCGTACCTCTGCAGGGTATTCTCATTGTGGCTCGCAAATGCTGGTGCGGGCAGCGCAGTGAGAGGTCTTCCGATTAAGAAGTGCCCTGGGGAGAGGGAGAGGAGGTCGTCAGGGGATGATGACAGAGGGCACAATGGGCGACTGTTAAGTATCGCCTCCTTGCGCAAACAAAGTCAAAAGCTCTTCAAATGTTACATGGCTATTGCCCATCACACGTTTTTAGATGATGCTTGGCCGATTTATGCCACTTTCCCATATTCCACCGAAATGCGCCGCGCGACTTGGTGAGAATACAAACTTTATAGTTTCCTGAGTAGCAAAGTCAGACAGAGTCTCCTGGTTAGCCTTTAAAAACTGTCCCAACTCTTTGGAAGCGGCGACAAAATTTCTCCCGTTGTCACAAAAGACTTCCACTGGCTTGCCTCTGCGCGCTATAAACCTTCTAAGCGTCATTATAAATGCGTTTTTTGTTAAATCACTCACGGCCTCAAGGTGAACGCATTTATATCGCAAACAAACAAATAAGCAAAGGTAGCATTTTATTAATTTGCTGCCACGACCTTTACGATTTAAATGTGAAATGGGCCAGCAAAGTCCAAACCTACACTGATAATGGGAAATCTGGGTAATTCTCTGGGCCGGGAGATTGCCCATTATGGGGCACAGAGTTTTGCCGCTCACCCGCCTACAGCGCGTGCAGGTGTCGACCGTGCGCCGCGCGAGCCGCCGCCCGCTGCGGGCCACACTCGCTCCTTAACTATAGATAGCAGTAACTGAGGTGGCGCGTGCATGTTTTTTAAATGCTCATGTAAAAATATGAGCTTGGTTAGCCGGTGTGACGCGTGAAGTAAAATGGGATGCTTCTTTTCGTATGAGTAACTTGACGCATCGATTCTGCACCGACTCGGATCAATTTTTCATGAACAAACGGCGAAAGAGACAATATTTTACATTTGGGGCTCAGTGCTTTATTTTTTATTAGAGTGCCATACTCATTAGTAAATGACTCGATCTGAGCAATTATGCAAAGCTTATTGAACGATTCAGTCAACTCTTCCACGGTTAAGTTACCTAGGCGCTTATTTTTTAGAATTTTTACAATTAAATATAAACCTATTTACGTAGGCAAATGCACGTTGAATCCTATTTAATGAAGAATATTTTTCAAAGTTAATAAATTGTTCAGCAATCGTTATAGTGTTCGATTTTATTTCCGGTAAGTCGATAATATTATTTTGATTTAATATAGGCCAATCATTTTCATGTTTAGTCAAGAATTTAAGGTCCGGACCACCACAGCCTCAACGCCATTAGGCGACCGGCGTCGACGCCGCGCGAAACTAGGTCAGCCGGATTTTCGGCAGTGGGTACGTACCGCCATGATGATGGCTTGTATTCTCTATTATTTCGTTTACACGATTTGCTACAAATGATTTTAATTGTGCAGTGTTATTTTTCAGCCAGGCCAGTACTATAGTGGAGTCGGACCAGTGGACTACGCGATCAGGTTTGTACCGCAGCGAGTCAAGGACGGCGCGGCCCAGCCGGGCGGCCAGCAGCGCCGCACACAGCTCCAGGCGCGGCATCGTCGTGGGCTTCAAAGGTGACACCTTAGATTAGCGCACAATAGCCTCACAGTCACATGATGGTTCTGTGTTACTGACTTCATGTAAACGCAAGCACCATACGCGGCCTGGGACGCATCACTGAAAACATGCATTTCTATCGATTTCGGTGAATCACACAACACTGGCCTGTTTATGTGTAACCCTTGAATAAATGGTAAATTATGAGTGAACTTTTCCATTCTTCTTTTATGACCTTTGGGACGGGCTCATCCCAATCAAGCTTTCCTGCCACAATTTCTGTAGGAGCATTTTAGGCTGTATTATACAAGGACTTAATAAACCCAACGGGTCGAAAATTTTAAAAGAATTGGACATGATAAACCTTTTAGTTATTTTATCATTAGGGGGGGGATTTTTTACCAGAAAATTAAGAGAATCATGAACTGGACTCCACCCAGTCCGAGCGTATCGAGGACTCGCTGATAGTCAGATTTTCCGCGTGTATTTATTGATGAGTTTTCGAACAGTGTAGGTAAATTACTTTTATATTACGCAAATTAAAGCATCCTGCCTCAAAGCCTCCGAGACTGATTTTTTATGTATCTAAGCTCGTTTTCATCATTGGAACCCGTAATAAGATCATCCACATAAAAATCCTTTTGTATGATTGTTTTAATGAGGAGATCATCGTGCTCTTCCCCTAGCTGCGAGAGGCAGCGCGTGCTCAAGTAGCTCGCGCTCGCGGTACCGTAAGTGAGGGTGTTTAACCGTAACGTTCTAAGCGGCTTGGACTCATCCTCTCTCCAGATTATGAGTTGCAAATCACGATCCTCATTTTTTGACTTGAACCTGCGATACATCTTTTCGATATCGCCGGATAAGATGAATTTATATTGCCTAGCTCTTACTAGAATTGAGAATAGGGAGTCCTGCACATTAGGGCCAACCATCAGGATATCATTTAAAGAGATTCCGGAAGAAGAGGCAGCTGAGCCGTCGAATACCACTCGGAGCGAGGTGGATCGCTGTTTTTAAGTACAGCATGGTGACATAAAAAATAACCTGGACTTGGTTTACCAATAGCTGATTCACTGAGATGCCCTAGATCGGCATACTCGTGTATGAACTTCGCATAATCGGATTTCAAGGCCGGGCTGCGCTTGAATTTTCGTTCTAAGTTCAAGAAACGCTTTCGTGCTATATTGTATGAATCCCCGAGACATTTAGGTGATTCAATAAAGGCAGTTTGACCTCAAACCTACCAGTACTCAACCGAGCAGTATGAGCCAAGAAATGCTTTCACATTCTTGCTCCCTTTGGCTTAAAGCGGGCTTAATATTGGGGATCTGTTCGATCTCCCAAAATTTAGTTAAAATGTTTTCAATGTTTTTTCTTGCACTTTAGACACAACAGCATGATTACAATGAATTTTACGCGTTTTATTTAGACAATTAATTTGTCCAGATATTATCCAACCTAGCCGTGTGTATCGCAATTTAGGATTTTTGGGACCCAGTGAGTATTGTTCGCTGCCCAGGATGTCCCAGAAGATATCGGCTCCAATTAAAATTCTATTGAAGCTGGCTGATTAAAATGAGGATCAGCAAGTGGTAAATGTTTAGGGATATTTAAACCCTCGATATTAATCGGATATCTAGGTATGCTACTTGTTAGCTCCTTCAGTACAAAGCACGATAAGGTAACTTGAATGTTTCATTCAGTGAATTTATTGAGTAGTACAACTTTCGATTATATTATTATTGCAATTGTTGCCTATCCTATGACCTTTAGACAATCAATAGGGTTTGACTTTAATGATAGTCTTTCCTTTAGGAACTTGTAATGAAGGAGGATTCGCTGCGCAGTCTAAAAGCGCGCGGACCCTTTCTGCTTTGCTTTGTATTGGGGTT
>NC_133480.1:10335162-10367572 GCF_025370935.1 Choristoneura fumiferana
CGCTGGACGCCCCGCATTCGCCTCCGCCGCGTCGTCTGCTTCAACCCCCTCAAACCGAAAATTCTTCTAATAGCGCGCCTTAAATAGAATGTATTACTATACCTTGACAAGCTCGAGAGTCGCATACGAACTAGTTGAGGTATAACAATATAAATTTTGAAATATATACAATTTCCTAATAACATAATGACGAGTAATGACTGTTTTTATGAACAGTTCCGAGTTCCTGGGTCTCATGAAGAAGGTCAGCAAGTCTCCGATGGTTATGGACGTGTTGAACATTCCCGGCGTGCAGCGCTCTCTGGAGCGCCTCGCCGATCTGTTGGGCAAAATACAGAAGGCTCTCGGCGAATATCTCGAGAGGGAGAGAAGCAGCTTCCCCAGGTAGTTATTCCTATCGATATAAAAAGTTTCAAGCGTTTCTAAATTATTCATCCATTCCCCATTGTTGGTACTCGCGCATACATTTTTTTTTAGCCTCAGCTACACAATTGTGATCACGTGACAAGTGACAAATACTAGTTTGAATTTGATAAGCCGCGTATCCACTAGAGGCAGCCTCGGGCCGAGCGGCTGCCTCGCTCCGAGGCCGCGCAAGTGGAGACGCTGCCAAAGGCACGGCTCAGACTGAGGCTCCTTTGAGCACGGCCAAAAAACCGACAAAATAGGGCTCGGCTCGCGGTGCTCGGCCTGAGGCTGCTCTAATGGATACGCGGCTATTCAGAATGGCTAGCGCGTGCGATATTCTCTAGCTGGTCACATTGTGCGTCCTTTTCCTGCTAGATTCGTCATAAATGGACACATTTAACGGCAAAGAAAGAAAAAACGTGCCTGCTAGTATTTACGTACTTTTGCCAATTATTACACTCACCGATTGTTTTAATCAATACTGTCATTCGTACAACAAATTTGACGTAACTAAAACTTGAGAGATGAATTCATAATTATAGATTCTACTTCGTGGGTGACGAGGATCTGCTCGAGATAATTGCAACAGCAAGAACATCGCTCGCCTACAAAAGCATTTCAAGAAGATGTTCGCGGTGTCGCCGCCATTATTCTGAACGAGGACAACACAATTATTAACGGCATTGCGTCGCGTGAAGGAGAAGAGGTAAACACCTTCTCCACTCACAAAGATAAATGCGACTAGTTAAATTTTCATTTTAGTGTGACTTACTTCCGCGTTGTTCGAACACATGTTCTGTTTTAGGTTTACTTCTTATCGCCAGTATCTACCGTAGAGAACCCAAAGATCAACTCCTGGCTTTCTATGGTAGAGCGTGAAATGCGCGTGACTCTGGCGTGCAGGCTCAAAGACGCCGTTGGTGACGTCAAACAGTTCAAAGATGGAAACGTCGACCCTCACAAGTTCATCGAATGGTGCGATAAATATCAGGTATCTGCTTACGACTTGTTATTGATGCGGCTTATTTTAATCCTTCATCATAAAAAAATAAAATAATACATTCGCTGTCGATCTACCTTGCTTCGGCTTTTGGAAGACTGTAGCTCTATTTCTCCCATCCAGACATCCAAAAATCCGTTCCCAGTATGAATTATCACGTTTACATTTAGATTTACAAATTCGTAAAGATTATCAAGAACTTTTGATTTCTAGGCCCAAATCGTAGTGCTAGCCGCTCAGATCCTCTGGTCGGAAGATGTGGATGCCGCTTTAACCAACGGCGGCGGCGACGGATTAAAGAAAGTTCTGTCGCACGTCGAGAACATGCTTAATATACTAGCAGACTCTGTGCTGCAGGAACAACCACCATTGAGGAGAAGGAAACTGGAGCACTTGGTAAGATCAACAACAGCTAGGGCACATTTTTTTGTTACTTATTGACAAGTATGGAAATTAAGGTTAAACTACTTTAGAAGTATATCAAATACCTCATACAAACACTGCTTACAGATCAATGAGTTCGTTCACAAACGCACAGTGACTCGCCGACTGATCGCTTCTGACGTGAACAGTGCTCGCTCGTTCGAGTGGCTCTGTGAAATGCGTTTCTACTTCGACCCGAGAAACAACGACGTAAGTACAATACAAATCTATAAGCAATTTATAACGGAGACTATACTTTTAAAAATTGACATTCCCAAAGTGTACCAGATGCTCCTTTCAACTGTTTTAAGTAAAAATACAAGTAGTTTTTTTTTCTCATAGGTCCTGCAACAGCTTACGATCCATATGGCAAACGCGAAGTTCCTTTACGGCTTTGAATACTTGGGAGTGCAAGATCGTCTAGTACAGACTCCACTTACGGACCGCTGCTACCTCACTATGACCCAAGCGCTGGAGGCTAGACTCGGTGGTTCACCGTTCGGTAAGCATTCGCAGCTAACTTTCTTATATTCATGTGTAATTATTCGAATTATTCTGCGATCACGCAAAGCGCAAAGGTGACGCATCCCGTATAAAAACGGAAGATACATTAACAAAAGTGTGCATTCTACGATGCAGCAACTAAGTTCGAACTAAAACAGAGTAGATGGCGTGTAACTGTTCGTCCAATGCTACTTTTAGTTTGGTTATTAATTGCACATAAATTCTCAGGTCCGGCCGGAACGGGTAAGACCGAGTCGGTAAAAGCCCTCGGCAACCAACTCGGGCGCTTCGTGCTCGTCTTTAACTGCGACGAAACGTTCGACTTTCAAGCTATGGGTCGTATCTTCGTCGGTCTTTGCCAGGTAAACTTCAATCCAAGAATCGTGTCGTAATATTCAGATTACATTATTCAATTGTTTTATCAAATGAACTACATAATACCAAGGTATGGCCTAACAGTCACATGTGTTCCCCAATACCCAACAACAGTTTTTTTCATTGAGAGTTGTTTTAGGTGGGTGCATGGGGTTGCTTTGACGAGTTCAATCGTCTAGAGGAGAGAATGTTGTCAGCCGTATCGCAACAAGTTCAGACAATTCAAGAAGCACTCAAGAGCCATCAAGAGGGAGATAACACCGTAAATAGCAATACAATATCATGATTGAAGATACGTCTACTGCAAGGATACGTAAAACGACAAATAATATAACCGTCCTTTTCCAGCCAAGTCCATAACCGTGGAGCTAGTAGGCAAGCAAGTCCGCGTGAGCCAAGACATGGCGATATTCATCACGATGAACCCGGGCTACGCTGGCCGGTCCAATCTGCCCGACAACTTGAAGAAGCTCTTCCGAAGCTTGGCCATGACCACCCCGGACAGGCAGCTCATTGCCGAAGTCATGTTGTTCAGCCAAGGCTTCAGGACTGCTGAAAAACTGGCTTGCAAGATCGTACCATTCTTTAAGTAAGTAATTTACCTATTTGTAACAGCTATTATCGTCATGACTCCTCCCTCGATCCTCCCTCAGTCCTTCGATGAAATTGCCAGAATATTCAATTTTTGTTTGCGGATTCTTTGAGATTTGAGAGATATCTTTATGTATGTTATTTTTTAAATACTAATTGTGATATGTTTACAGGCTCTGTGACGAACAGCTGTCGAATCGTCTCACTACGATTTCGGCCTGCGAGCTTTGAAATCCGTCTCGTTTCAGCTGGTAACGTCAAGCGTGATCGAATCAGAAAATCAAGGTAATTCTTTTACATTACCAAAATTACATATTTTCTTCTACACTGTTTTTTATGCTTCAAATATCTTTATTTAGGAAAATCTGATTGAACGCGGTACGGAAGTGTGACGAAGCATTGATTGCCGAGTCTCTTCCGGAAAGACATCCTAATTCAATTGTTTGCGAGACGATGTGCGTAAGTGGTGCGAGGACGTAGCTTATGTTTTATCTGTCAAGAAATGTTCCCAAATGTTGGATACGTAGGTGAGATGACTGGTGAGGAATTTTACGTATTCATAATTCTAAATGAAGTTTATAGATTTTGTTTTAACCCTTAAATATCATAACTATGTTACATCCTGAAAATAAGTAATGGTTACTAAACCATTAGTGTTTTTTTTTTTTCATGTTTTTATCGTGTCATAAATTGCAATCTGAATGATTTTTATATTTTAGAAATTAATAAAACATTTGGTTTCATGAGGCATTCTTAGTATAAGAATTTATTTCCCTTGCTATACAGAAAAACAAAATAATTGCAGATGGCCCGAGCGATTGAGTATCCAGCCGTCGCGGAAATTAGGTTTAAGGGGTTTGCTCCTGGTTAGCTCATGAGCAATGTCCCGTTAGATGGCGCTGTTATCAATAGTTCCTTTTTTCAGGTTTTTTTCGTAAATTATGAAGAATTATTTCACCAAAAACTAATGGCGGGAGTATCTAAGCGTAACCGATTTTTTGACCCCACACTCGAAATGAAATATTCCGCCAAAGCCGCAAACGAGGTGCTTTACTTTGAACGTCAATTGCGGCCGTATACGGACACTAGGAGCTCACGCACACACTCAAATAGACAGCGCCAGCTAGCGAAAGTCTATTGCGACACTTAGCTACCCGATCGGGGTACTCCTTCGAGTAATATTCACATTTTTTTATCGAGTCACGAAATTTTGTACCAACTGTACTTTACTCGAAAATTTTACTACGACCTATAAAATCTATAAGTATTTTATTGATAATTAGAAGCAGGGTCTTGGATAACTGTTCGCATATTATAATACGAGCCAAACGCCTTTCAAGTGTTCATAATATGTGTACGATAAATTGAGAAATTACCGAGATTCTGACCACGGTTTCTTGTCTTGGTTGATGGTCTTGCTATTATTCAGGTTATATTTATAGTTACTTTTCGTAGTTACTACCATGCTAAAGTGGTCATGGTCGTCGGTTGAAAATCAGTAGCAAATCTACAGGACGAGTTTCTTGGGAAAATAGTGCGGAGGTTTGTCCTTACCTTCCACGCCGCAGAGCTGGAGTTTGGAATTCGTAGTTGGCAATAGAGAGCGCTGCCACCAGGGCTCTTAGTCACCTTGTACGACACGCACAGGAATGCACAGGCAATCAAGTTTATCAAGGGCATCCGTAAGGCCAAAGTCCCTTAAGACACTGTTACACATGCTCTTTAGTAGCAAGAAAGCATGCTACTATTGAGCAAATGCTAGCTAGTAGCATGTGTGAACAGGACATGCTACTATCGAGCATGCTTATTAGTGGCAAGCTCGAGACGGGGTGGAAGGGGGAAAGGTATTAAGCAAGTGTGAACGCGTTTGCTTCAGTCCAGTAACGAGCATGTGTAACAGTGCCTTTAGACATACCTAATATTTTATGAACAGTGCTTCGTGTAAGCTCTTTCTATCAAAAGAGGTAATAAAAACCATACAGAGTTTACTATCCTAATTATCATCATCATCATCACTCAATTTCTGTGGTAAGACTTTTAGTAGAGAATTAGTAATCATAAGCTGCTAATATCAATTATTAATAAGTTGCTAACCATGAAAAGAGTTGACGAAGAGTTTATCTAGGCTTCTGCATCTGGATTTCTCAGTTCGTATATATAATTACTAGCTTAATCCCGCGGCTTCGCTCCCGTTGAAGAAAAAAATCTACTCTGTAGTGTAGGTATTCGAATTAAAAAAAAAACTTCTTGCACCTCTGCGATCCTCAAGGAATACGTTTGCCAAATCTCATGCATTTTTAGGCCATGTTTTGCCTTTATAGGTATAAATAAATACTTACGAAATACTTACATAACAGCAAAAGTTCACCCACTCGCCGATAACTGGTATCAAATTGCGGTAAAAAATTATCCCGTGCTAATTTTGTACCTACTTATATAAATTGATTTTGTTAGGATATCATAACCGATGATTTGGCACAATCAGCAGAAGACTACGAGCAGTTCCAAAATCATCTACACTCCCTTTGTTACCTTCGAGTCGAAAACAGTTGTCGATTCGTATCATTTATCTACCTATAGTAAGTATTATCTGCTAGGATTTTTTTCCGATCCAGCAGGTTTGTAGTCGTGCGTACTGGATTATTGGCAGTGTTTCCTTTGGATGTTCGTGCGATGGAACTATTGCGTTTTTTTTGCATTAGTTCCTTTACAAGACTTGAAGGAAAAACTGCGTTTATTTTTTAGCCTTTGTTCCTTTCGCAGTAGCATCTTCAGTTCTTGCAAAGGTACAAAGGCGGAAAAATCCCGCAGTTCTTTCTTCAAGGTCTTGTGAAGGAACTAGAACTACCGCAAATAATCCGTCGTACTTGCAGACTACGGGCACGTTCAGTTTAGCTGACACGTCATCATCGGAGACAGATGTTGCATCAAACCTAATTCGAAGCAGTCAAGCTCATAGGTAGCTGAACAGTTTGATACTTTGTCACAGCAAGCTACAGTGCTAAAATGAGCATTTCTAAAAACGTTTGTACATTTGATTTGCGACTCCGATTTGGGTAAAAATTTGCAGGTAGATAGAGTGAATCGTTCACTCTGAGTTTAAATAACATAGTCTCCCGAAATGTCCCAATTATGGAAAGTTCCTTTTTTGTTACCGCAAATCCGTAGTTTTGGTAACAAAAAAGGAAATTTCCATACAAACCAATTGGGACATTTTGAGAGACTATGTTATTACGGCTCAGTATCGTTCACTCTACATACCTGCAAATTTTTATCACAAATAGGAGTCGCAAATCAAATGTACAAACTTTATTTAGAAATGCTCAAATAGTTTTACATGTCCTCAAATACTAAGAGTAAAAAGGGAATGTCTTTACTTTGCTACTTTTTGAGCGCTCTTTGCCTGTAGTATCTACGGCTAACTAGTCTGGTTGAACGGGCAGGGGGTATAATTAATTTGTAATTTTCCCGCTGGTACAGTAAATTCATATCCCAATAATCATGCCAATTATTATGCATTATAAATCAAGTAAGTATTTTGGAAACAATATATTTTTAGACACGAGTAATATTTACCTCGACGTTTCGGCAACATTACAGTGGCCGTGGTCACGGGTAGACTGAAGTGTGGGGTGACAAATAAAAATGACCAAGTGCGGGTAGTTCGAAGGACTCGCGCTGCTAGGCAGACTTGACACCCACACAATTTTGATTAATTCCAGTTTCTTTTAATTATTTTGTTGCTCTATTCCTCTCATCTGTCCGAGCACGCGAGTAGGCTGCAATTACCAGGCCCATCACTGCCGTTCCGCCTGTGACAGTTGCAGTTCTACCATACAATCTTTTCTTTGGGGTAAGTAAAATGCAGTACGTCGCATTAGACAGCGTTTGAGAATAATTATCAGGATCAGGAGGGGGTCAGGTCTGCTAGTGAACAACGTCGGCATTAGATGCAGCTAATACTTTGAGAAAAAAAAAGGTATAAACTTTGTGATACAAGTTAAATATGCCCGCTGTCCAGTCAATCAACAAGCCAACCGTACCACTAGCAATTAAATTTTTTTGAGCTTGACTGTTAGTCAGTATCTAGAACCTACAGTATTTAATTTTGCCCTAGGTTTCTCTGCTGTCAACCGTGCGGCACAGTTAGATCTATGTGATACGTTCCTACATAATATAATAACATGCAGTACACGCCCTCCTCCACCCCTCCTCCTACATGAAATAATATATATATCACACAATACCTAATAATAGTTATATAGTAGGTATTTGTGACAGCTAGTCGAGCTTGTGTGACATATACTATACATACATAATAAAATATTGTTTTACATGGAAGAGAAAGAGAGCGGGCGTGTATGTAAACTTATTGTATAGATATTTCACATGGACGTAGTTGTGGGGCACGGTTCGTAGCGCAGAAGTAAAGTAAAAAATATTGTTGTCAATTTATATGAGGTTCCGCAAATTAACAAGTTCTCTGTCCCGAAGCAATGTGCAGCGTTCTTTTGACACGTCGCCATAGTAATGATAAGGTAATATAATATCCCCGTAGCAATTTTCATTGTTTATCTAAATGTGGTTCAAGAATAAAAATAATTATTATAATGTATGTAATAAAGTTTATTATTTTTTCGAAAGAACAACTCCATTATTTACATCACTGGTCATATGGCACATGTGCCTCATGGACGCACCAATAAAGCCACGCATCAAGGGTTAAGGAACCTGGTAACTGGTAACACCGAAATTCATTTCGTATTTGTTTCGTTGAGATATGTATGCATAGGAAAAATTCGTGTCTAGATTCCTGTCCAGCGGTGGTGTAGGGGTTATAGCACGCAGCACGGATTGCTGAGGACCTGGGTTCGATTCCCAGCCCTGGTCTCTTTTTCTGGTTTTTCTGTGCATCCATGTCTCAGTTTGTATTTTCGATATGGTTTCACGGGATACCCGTAAAAGTAACAAATTTGGAGTTGAAATAAAAAATACAAAAAGACTCCAAAAAACCAATCATAGCCTATAATATAATGCAAACTCAAAATCAAACATTATTATGATGCCACTATAATGAAAGCAGTGACGCGAAAGATACAATTTGTAAGCGGAGATCTTATAAAACTAACTACTAGCCGCGTGCACCTACCATGCAATAGTCCTAAATACAAAAGTCAAGGTATCAGAAGCTTAAAAATATATAATTTGTAATAATAGTCACACATAATTAAAAAAAAGTAAGCTCACAATAAAAATTTATCAATATATGAACTTATACAATTCTTCTGATTTTGGTTCTTGATTCTGGGTATCTGTATGCGATGTCATTTTACACGAGTTTCCTTTTCTTCTGTAAGGCAACCTGACAGTTCAGTAGCAATGACACTCGAAAAAGAACGCCATACTACCTACTACAGTTATCGCGGCCGGCTCAGTCAAGAATGTATCTAAAGCTAGACATGAGCAAAGTCTAAACATGAGTGATATTAATCTCGATATCGATAGTCAATATTTAGTCATCCTGTGACATAGAGCATAACACTAACTAGGTTGTTAAAAAAATGAACATATAATAATTCTACTATTTTTCTACTACAATGTTTATGTTTCACGCAGAAGAAGATTAAAAACTATCGCGAAAAGACTTGTGCTAGCACGTTACTAGTGACAAAACAATAAATAAGTTTCGGAATAAGATGTCAAGTAAACATCGATCTATGCGATCTCCAGGGTGAGACAGCTTCGAAGTTGAGTGTCATACTTCCTGGCGGTGACATGGTGTCGCATGGAATTCACTCAAATCAAAAAATGTAGGTACAGTCACCAGCATTAATATCTACCACAGCGGAGCGTGCAAAAATATCTGACAGGTCCTTCCGGCCCTAGAAATAGAGTCGTGTCAGATATTTATGCACGCTTATTGTGTCAGATATTGGTGCTGGTGACTGTACATGAAAAAAAATTTTAGCAAAAAATGGAACCGACTATAAAAAAAAAAACAAAAAAAATTCAACTAGTTTGAAGTACTTTCTGGCGGACTTTTCAAATTTCTTGTAAATCAGAAAAAATTACGAAATTGTACGCTATAGTTAAAAAAAAAATGAACGTTCAAGTTCTAAAGCGCTTATACAAGGTGCCCATTGGGATTCCGACAGATTGGGATTCCGATTTTTTACTTATAAAAAATTCGACTGCTTCATAGTAAAATAGATAGCGCCCGCCAGAAAGTATCTTTATTACTACCGGTGTACTACTATTACGGGTAGTACTATTATTAGTAGTGATTAGTAGTACTATTATTACGGGTAGTATATTTTTTAAACTAGCGCACAAATTCGTAAATTCTTTATACATTTTTTTGATGTGAGTTTGAATTCCATGTGACAATATGTCACCGCCAGGTAGTAAGACACGAAGTTGATTATGATATATATACACAGGTGTTACAAATATTACACATGTCAGAAGAAATATTACATAAGTACATGTCATGTTCTTAATCATCATCACCGGCAGCATCATTCATCATTACATAATCTACATCATCATCATCCATAATATACATATCTGCAATCATCATCAAAATCATCTACGTCATCTACATTATTTACATCATCTAAATCATCATAATTATCAGATTCCTCATCATACATCAACTTATATCAAATCATTTTTTGTCAAAAATCATCATCAAATCATTCCAATATCAACATCAAAAACGTCAGCATCATCAAGTCAACATCATCACGGATCATCATAGGCTAACCATCAGGAAGTAACATCATACATATCCAGTAATCATTATCATCAATGATCATCACAATGACTAACAATCATCCATTAAAAATTGTAGAAAGTAACGCATCCTAGAGACTAGGCTAGTAGTGTCCATCAGTAACATCATGTCCAGTAAGTAAGTATGAAATTCCTACATTATGTAATGGAATTTCATCTTACTTACGGGACAGTCACGTGTTCCAAATTAAAAAATTCGGAAACCGTCACAAACAGCACGCGAGCTGGAGGCAGTGTTGGGCGTAGTTAACTAGTATTTTTAGAATGGGACATGTCGTCACCATCACTATCATCATTATCATCATCAGCATCACCATCATCATATACCTCCATATTCATCACCATCGCATCACTATCAACCATCGTCATATTCATCATCATCACCATCATCACGATCATCATTACCATTACCATCAATTATCATCATCATCATCATCACTATCATCATAATTTTTCATCATCATCAATTTTGTACAAAAGTTCAAACACGAAGTGATAGAGAGAGACTAGGTCATAAAGTATAAACTTATTTGATTGAGTCATATTAATAACTTCAACGTTTTCCTTTGCCACTCCGCAAACACAAGTGCAAGACAACTGTGTTTGTGCGACACATGTGTGTGTGTCATGCAGTAATCCTCCCTACTACACTTTCATAAAAAGTCAAATTACATATGGTAAAGGCCTAACAAATAAACATATTTTGGTTGTTTTTGTTCTGTGAATATTTAATCGTCACTCAGAACACCAGAACACACATACATACAGAGCAACAAATTCACGAGCTGCATGACAGTCATGTAACACCATTAAATAATTTACCTACATATATAAACACAATTTAAAATCCTTCAATTATTGGTCGTTCGTTTTCTGTTATAAATAGAAGACTATTTTTTTAGTACCATAAAACCGTCCAATTTTGCCCTTGATATTTATTTTCCCGCGGAGTTAAAATATAAGCTGTAACAAAAAGGCCTTGGCAGGATAAAAAAGGTCAAGTTCGAGTCGGACTCGTACATACGAAGGGTTCCGTACGTACAATGTTTTTAAAACAGTTCACTAATAAGTTTTAGCTACGCCTAGTAACCAAAAAACGCTGGAAAAAAAACACGTTTCTTGTATGACAACTCCATTTATTTTTTAATTTTACTTACTTTATTATTTGTATTTGTTGTTATGGAGGCCACAGTAATACCTACATAATCTGTTAACATTTCAAGTGTCTAGCACACACAAACATGTATGCCTAAACGGGGTAGGCAAAGCACACGAAACGTTACAGCTTCGGAGCCACTTTTAGCAATTTTAGGTTTTAAGTTTGACAAAAACGGTACAACAGTGACAGGTTGCTAGCCTGTGGCCTACGGTCCTCAGTCGCCTCTTACGACATCCACGGAAGAAATGGAGAGGTCTAATTCTAACCCGACATCACACGGGTAGCTATTACAGCTCAAGAGATAAAGCCCTGTGACAGACGGATGGACAGACAGACAGACAGACAGACAGCAGAGTCTCAGCAATAGGGTCCCGTTGGCCTAACCATAAAAACTAAATAATAGTTACGAACCAGTAGAAGACAGACAGACAAACACACAGACAGACAGCAGAATCTCAGCAATAGGGTCCCGTTGGCACCCTTTGGGTACGGAACCCTAAAAAGGAGAAGCAACTCCCGTCAGGAATAAAGAAATATTCCGATATAAAGGGAAAAGAAAAGATTTATTCGTGACAACAGGGAAAAAAATATACAAAAATGATTTAGAAATGTGCATGTCACAAAGTGGTCACAAATCAGTCAATTTTGTTTTATTTCAGATATTTTAAAAAATGACAACTTGGGCAAAGTTATCTCAAAGGTCAAAGTTGTACGGTTTTATAGTACTTTATATATATGTACCCCTATTATCTCATCATCTGATATTACTGTAGTTTCATTCGACAAATAAAAACTTAAGATTGGTTTTTTGGAATCTTTTTGTATTTTTTATTTCAATTCCAAATTTTTACTTTTACGGTCATCCCGTAAAACCTAAATTGAAAATACAAACTGAAATATAGATGCACAGAAAAAACAGAAAAATAAGACCATCACTGGGAATCGAACCCAGGTCCTCGGTAATCCGTACCGCTTGCTATACCGCTACACCACTGATGGTCAAAAAATAAAAACTACATACCTGTTGGTATTCTTGTTTTTAGAAGCTCCACTAAAATTTCCACCCACGGAACGCTAAAAGAAAGATGCCTACGAAGACTTTATTTCGTTGTGTACATCATATTTATTTAGAACAAACTTTATAACACAGCGTTAATAAATAAATCAAACATAGTTAATCAGTCAGATATTCCTTAATTTCTTGCATATCAACATTCAACGTTTCTTCTTTTCTTCACCTTGAATATTGCATGACAGCACCTAGGCTACTTCAGCAATATAATGATTCCAGGCAAAGTTATATGCAGTTAGTTAGCATTGAATCTGAAAGGAATTGTGTATTAATAAATACAGAAATAGTATTAGCAGACAGACTATAAGATACCTAGGTGTACGAATAAAGTGACCGATGCTTTTTAGTTACAGCATAAGGACGTAAATCAGACTATCAGTAGGTAAATCCCCTAATGTACCTACATACTGTTGCACGCAACTCTGTCAGCGTAGAATTCGTTTATAGCTATTCCGCGGGAATATTGCGATTAAAAAAAACTACCCTATGTTTTTCTACGGGACTCAAACTATCTGTATCCCAAATTTCATCCTAATCGGTTCAACGAATTAGACGTGAAAAGGTAATAAAGAAATAAACAAACAGACTAACAAACTTTCGCATTTATAATATGAGTGGGATTATTGTCTTATTTTAAGTCATCATCATCATCATCGGCCTATCTTAGCCCACTACTGGACATAGGCGTCTCCAATTGCACGCCACTGAGCACGACCCTCGGCCACTCTCATCCAGTTACTGTCAGCTACCCAGTGAAGATCATCGCTCCACCTAGTCTGAGGGCGTCCCTCGCCACGCTAGGCTTTTACTCGTTTACCTTAGCAGTTATCGGTTCTTCGGCTGATATGGCCGGCCCACTGCCACTTCAGTTTGCTTCAGTTTTAAGTAATCCTATAGAAATAGACGGACGGACAGCGTAATATCAAATTATCTGAACTAAGTCTTTGTGACAAAGTTTCTCCATGTCTTTCATTGAATAAAGTTAGAATTCGGCAGCGATGACATACGACCATCATCATCATCATCATCATCGTCATTAAGATCGGTTTGTGAACAATACTTATCTTTTTCAAAATATCCTGATATTGAATTTAGATTTTTGCTATTCCTTTCTGCCTGCATGTAAAATTTACAGAGATTAGTGATATGGAGATAGAGTTGTAAAATTAAATATATAACATTGAATACCCTGGGTATTAAAAAGAAACTGGCCAAGTGCGAGTCGGATTCGCGCACGAAGTGTTCCGTACCATTATCTATACAACATTAGACATTAGCAAAAAAAAACTTAAATATTTGTTTTATTCTGGTTTGAGTATTTGTTGTTATAGCGGCCACAGTAATACATAATCTGTAAAAATTTCAAGTGTCTAACTATTACGACTCAAGAGATAGAGCCCTGTGACAGACGGACGGACAGACAGACAGACAGCGGAGTCTCAGAAATAGGGTTCCGTTGGCACTTTTTAGGTACGGAACCCTAAAAACTAAATAATAGTTACGAACCAGTAGAATTTTATGTAGGTACCTACATAATAAATCCCATTTTTTCCTTATCTTAAATTTCAGCTTTTTAGGATAAAAGGTTTGGTGTGTGCGTTGGTAAACAATAATTAAAAAAATAGGACAATGATGTAATGTTCACTTCGAAACACAGACAGACAGACAGACGGACAGACAGATGGACAGATCAACAGACGGACGGACGGATGAGCCGACGGAAAGGTACACAGAGAGACTCACATACGCATAAAATTAACAACCTGTGTCACTCCTAACAGAGACAAATCTAACGATACCTCTTCTGATCTCTTTATCTCCTAACATGAGCTATTTCCCAAGACTCTGCTTCTAATTATCAATAAAATACTTATAAATTTAAAGGTCATAGTAAAATTTTAGACTAAAGTACAGTTGGTACAACTTTATTCACCATCATCATCATCATCATCTCAGCCGTAGGACGTCCACTGTTGGACATAGGCCTCACCCACAGACCTCCAGTTGCTTCAACTGGCAGCAGCCTGCATCCACCGCGAACCTGCGGCTTTAACCAGGTCATCCGTCCATCTTGTTGGTGGACGTCCTACGCTGCGCTTGCCGATCCGCGGCCTCCACTCGAGAACTTTTCGGCCCCAACGGCCATCCGCTCTCCGTGCTATATAGCCCGCCCATTGCCACTTCAACGAGCTGATTCGCTTGGCTATGTCGGTGACCCTTGTTCTTCTACGTATCTCCTCATTTCTGATTCGGTCCCGTAGAGAAACCCCAAGCATAGCTCTCTCCATAGCTCGCTGAGCAACTCTGAGCCTATTTATAAGGCCTAAAGTAAAGCACCACGTCTCGGATCCATATGTCATCACTGGACAATAATGATGTAGTGTTCACTTCGAAACACAGACAGACAGAAAGACGGACAGACAGATGGACGGATCGACAGACGGACGGACGGATACTTGCTAAGATGCATCAAGGCCTTGTTGCATAGCGTGCGAAAGAAATGACCATACATACGCTCCAAAACCATAACCCCTGCCGTTTCTCACACTTATAAATAAAATAAAAAATCTTGAATCACTTCATAATAGAGTACATACAGTACATACTCGTACATATGCAGACAGACGGTGGGAAGCGACTTACTTCTATGGAGTGAACATGTTCACGACGCTACTAAGAGTTAGGGAAATTTGGTATGTTTTCGTAGTAGGTTGCTGCAGACCACAAGTTTGGTACACACGATAAGCCATACTTTGGCCACCCAGTAGGAATGAAATTCTTACAGCCCTGCCTCTGGTGTTCTTGTAACAAATATTAATGTTTCTGACAAAAATGATAAAATAAACATACCCGTGTATCCAATTACATAGGTATTCTTTTCATCATCGAATCGTACATACATAAATAGTTTAAGAGTTGCACTCTTGCTAATTTCCTCTCGTCCGCCAACTTTTTGACTTCTTGATTTGTGTTCAAACCATAATTATTCAAACATAATTGCTTTTGAATATCAATCTCATTGACTTGACGTTGTGACAAAAATGTATTATAATGACGTTTAAATTTTACTTATCTAGCCAGTTATAATAATAAAAAAGGTACGAAAACTACTTCGATTGTGAAAACCTTTTTATTCACCGAGCCTAGATTTAGCGGCCGTAAAAATGCCGTGATATGTAGGAATTTATTTGAGCCTCACTGTAAAACTTGATATTAATACATACACATGCAATGTATGTTGAATGTAGACCTTATTTTTTAACTAATTAGTTTAGTGATTACACCTAGCACCTTTTATTGTGAGAATAAATATGCTTTATATAAATTAGTGGCGCTACTGTCTACGTAAGAGTAAATAACTAATATCTGTTCAGAATTTGTAAGTTGAATTTAAACCACTTGTCCTAGATCGAAGCACCGCATTATAATGTATGTAAAGTATGCAATGTTATAATTTTTGCCGAGGACTGGGTCTGTTACTTAAATAATTATTATTTTAAATGACAATTTTAAAAGTAACTTACCTATTTTTCGTCTTACTTACAGTTTGTGTCCTTGCATTAATCAGAAATAATAGTTTAGGCGTTTCAACTTCCGAAAATAACAGATTTAAAAACAAAAAAAGTAAATACTAGACTCAGAAACTTGAACTTGATCTCTCAGTGATCTCATGCTTTCTTCATTTAGTTGTCGTATTATCTGAGCCAAAGGTGATGGTCACGTGACCACACGAAATAGTCGATACCTATTTACAATAGTTTGATTTTGTGACATTGACTCACGCACCCATATAAAATGTCACTACATGTTCGCTGCGAACACTGTCAGTTGTACTCATACAATGGTAAAATGCATCAAAATTTACTGCATCACGCTGCACTTTTGATGCAATAAAGTTACTTTTTTTTGGATTTTGCTTGAAGAGCATATCCATAATTTACTATTCTCAAAAAATCCTCTAAGAAAACATGTCCGTGGAAGCTATGCGGGGTGTCCGTAGGTTTGTATGGAAGAGCAACCCCCTTAAATTCTTTTCACACCTCTCCTTAAGAAAAGTAACTTTTCCTCCCTGACGAGAGGGAGCAAAGTGCAACTTTTCTGTTCAAGGCTTTTCTAAGTGTTTTATTGCAAATTCCATGTTTTGAAGTTGATAATTGTAAAGCCACGCCATTTTCTATGCTGGTTGTTTTTTAATAATATTAAGAATTATTTTTTTCAAGTTTATTAATGATCGGTGTGAAAAGTTGTATGAGCCACTCGGGGCAAAATTATTTTCATCTTGGGCGTTAACACTTGAATCTCTCATTACGCTCAGGATTCTACTTTAGAATCCCACGCTACGCTCAGGATTCTATTGCAGAATCCTTCGCTACATTCTGGATTCAATGCACGCCCTCGCCGTAAATACAACATTTTGCTCCCTTGTGACACAAATAACTATTTCACACCTCTCCTTCAGAAAAGTAACTTTTCCTCCCTGACGAGAGGGAGCAAAGTGCAACTTTTCTGTTCAAGGCTTTTCTAAGTGTTTTATTGCAAATTCCATTTTTTGAAGTTGATAATTGTAAAGCCACGCCATTTTCTATGCTGGTTGTTTTTTAATAATATTTAGAATTGATTTCTTTTTCAAGTTTCTTAATGATCGGTGTGAAAAGTTGTATGAGCCACTCGGGGCAAAATTATTTTCATCTCGGTCGTTAACACTTGAATCCCTCATTACGCTCAGGATTTTACTTTAGAATCCCTCGCTACGCTCAGGATTCTATTGCAGAATCCATCGCTACATTCTGGATTCAATTTACGCCCTCGCCGTAAATACACCATTTTGCTCCCTTGTGACACAAATAACTATTGCTTCAGGTCTGGACCGAAGAAAACGAGAGCCCCGCATCATTAATGATGGCAGTGTGGTCATCACCCAGCACTTCACGGAGAGAACCGTCACTCCCGGCGGTGACGTAAGTTATCCATACTGATATGTAAATGCGACAGTTTGTGTCTGTATGTTTGTCCGCCTTTCACGTCAAAACCGAGCGACGGATCGACGTGATTTTTCAGCATAGAGATAGTTTATGGGCCAGAAAGTGACATAGGCTGCTTTTTATCCCGGAAAAATGCACAGTTCCCGAGGGAACAGCGCGCGCTGACCGAATTCCACGCGGGCGAAGCCGCGGGCAAAAGCTAGTTTTTCTAATAATTGAACATCATGTAATTTTTTTTGTATTACATTTACAGCAAATATATGAATAAATAAATAAATTTCGTCCTTTGTCAGTCCCAATGTTGAGGATCGAAATCCAGACAAATTCCACCCAAGTTTTTAACCACGACATCGCCTTACCATTGTGACATTTACGTCATTCGATAAAGGTAGACTTCCGAGTAGAGCAGCTCCGGCGTCACTAACGCAGCGACAGTAACGCGGCGATAGAGCGATAGTATTATGCAGTACGGAAACGTATGAACTAACGTTCGAACGCAGCGTCACTGTCGTCGGCGAAGAGACTTCCGAGTAGAGCGGCTCCGGCGTCACTAACGCAGCGACAGTAACGCGATAGAGCGATAGTATTATGCAGTACGGAAACGTATGAACTAACGTTCGAACGCAGCGTCACTGTCGTCGGCGAAGAGACTTCCGAGTAGAGCGGCTCCGGCGTCACTAACGCAGCGACAGTAACGCGGCGATAGAGCGATAGTATTATGCAGTACGGAAACGTATGAACTAACGTTCGAACGCAGCGTCACTGTCGTCGGCGAAGAGACTTCCGAGTAGAGCGGCTCCGGCGTCACTAACGCAGCGACAGTGACGCTGCGTTCGAACGTTAGTTCATACGTTTCCGTACTGCATAATACTATCGCTCTATCGCTGCGTTAGTGACGCCGGAGCCGCTCTTCTCGGAAGTCTCTTTGCCGATGACAGTGACGCTGCGTTCGAACGTTAGTTCATACGTTTCCGTACTGCATAATACTATCGCTCTATCGCCAAAATAATAAAATTGTTACTCTACATGTCAGGTGTTTCCTAATCAAAACATACATTTTGCAGATCAGCATGCAGTGCTCAGCGACTGGGGACCGGCCGCCGCAGTTTATGTGGGAAAGAGACGGAGTTGTTGTCACCACCGACTCTAGGTCAGTCCCACACAGACACTCATCAGCCGGAAGACGTCCTACCAGAGGTTTCCCAATTAGAACGCTACAATAAATGACCGCTTTCCATCTGCATCCAGCATTTGAGCGTAACTCTCAGGCCCGCATTTTAGAGCACCCTTTGTCTAGGCCACGATAGAGGTCTCATCTCACCAGGCCGTCAGTCCACCTAGTAGGAGGGCTGACAACGTTGCGTCTTCCGGTTCAATGCCACCAGTTAAGAATCTTGCCCTCCCAGTGCTTTATCTTTCCTTCCAGCGATCGTTGTGGTCTGTCGATTGTCACTTTAACTTACATACTCTTTAAACACTTCTGAACGAGGAACCTACCAAGGCCAGCGGATCTTAACCTTTTAGTTAGGAAGGACCATTTGACCAAATTTTTGTCTTGCCATGGACCACCAGCTGTTTAAAGGTAATATACGGTAAAAATTGTAAATGAAGGAACGGTTGCGACCGCTACCGTAAACTGCTTCAACTTTGCCCTCTGGCCCCAACATTGCCTTATTCGATTTAGAGTCGATAACTTAGCAGAATAGGTTTTAAACTTTTATCTACACGGGAATTATTATTACGGGGGAATAAAAGTTTAAAAATCTAGAAGTGTGCTAGTTATCGACTCTAAATCGAATCAGGCAATGTTGGGGCCAGAGGGCACAGTTGAAGCAGTTTACGGTACTTGACTGGCGCGTCGTTTTGCCAATTAGTTGTTGATGGCTTCGCGGACCACTTCGAGTTCTTCCAGGGACCACCAGTGGTCCGCGGACCACCGGTTAAGAACCGCTGTAGGCAATAGTATTGTCCCGTCACCATGATTGAAACTCGAATGAATTCTCAAATTCCAATAAATACCTACCTAAAAATCATACTTTCCTCATATCAACATAAAACTATTGTGGGAGGCCCTCTTTCGTGCCGCGGGCCGTTGCCCCGTTTGCCCTCCCCTAAACCCGGCCCTGTTAAGACGCGAGGGATTTATTTGATTTACAAATTGGATGTATGTGTTCTATATTTTCTGTCCATCTAACAGACGGACTAAATCGGCAGGTTACAAGCAAAACTGCAAAAAAAAAGATTAATGGAATATTAACCTTACGATGCTATGCATAAGTTTGATTATCCCTCTTGACTTTAAGTGATAATACGTAACTTTTGCTTGTCACCCACATCTTTACCAGCTTTTCTTTAGCTTGCCCTGTTTATTTATTTAATTGTTTGGGTTAAATCTTGGAACCTAAATTAGACCCAACTCCAGAGGTCCGATTTTAAATTTGGCATACTTATGAAAATTTGGTGATGGTGACAATACAACAATCTGATTGTGACATCTTGGTGGTCCTGCCGGATCGTCTCCGCAGGAGGGAACTCCTCAATGGTTTATAGTACCGACTTGAAATTTGGTACGGATATGCAGTTTAGATGACAATGCAAGTAGTCAACAAAATGTACAGTCAGCAAAAAAAGCTTGTATTAAAAATGAAATTTATGTAACAATAACTTATTTTACTCATACATGAATTATACAGTCAACGTCATAAATAAGTGATCATTTTTGTACCTTGTCATTTTAACGGCATGTTAGAAAAGCTATACGAAATTGTGTAGCAACTGAAAGCGTCAAGGTGGAAAAGTGATGACTTATTTATGACGTCGACTGTACGTTCCAGATACGCGCTAGGGCAGCTGATGACGTCAGACAATTCAGTAGTAGCACAGCTCAATATATCACGCGTGCGCGTCGAAGATGGCGGGCTATACTCCTGCATCGCGACAGAGGGAGAGCATTCGAGCAGTCACGAGAACAGGCTCGATGTCTATGGTGAGATTATCTATATTCTTCTTATCATCATTATTATAATCATACAAGCCGTTACCCGCGACTCCGTCTGTGTCGAATTCGGTTAGCGCTATCCTGCGGGAACTGCAATTTTTCGGGACAAAAAGAATGCTATGTCCTTCTCCGGGACTCAAACTGTATACCGAATTTCATCTAAATTGGGTCAGCGGTTTAGACGTGCGTGATGAAGTAACAAACAAACAGACTTACAAACTTTCGAATTTATAATATTAGTGGGATCAGTCGTAGCACGTCCACTGTTGGACATAGGCCTCCCCATAAACCTCCAGTTGCTTCGGTTGGAAGCGCCTGCATCCACCGTGACGTGATCGGGCGGCTTCAACCAGGTCATCCGGCCATTTCGTTCGTGAACGTCCTACGCTGCGGTTGCAGATCCGGGGTCTTCATTCAACAGCTCCTCGGCCTCAACGGCCATCTGTTATTATATTATTCTTATAGTACTTTTATAGTCTTGAGCCAAGATCTCAGATACGGATCAATAGCGAGTAATCGAAAAAGTTCCGCTAAAATTTGTTACCTGCGACACCTTAGAATCCTAAATGTCGATTGCCACAAATTTCCAATAAAACCAAAATCAAGCAAACAACGCTGCCTTAGGTACTCCAACCTCTCCTGTACCAAATGTAGATATATATAACCGAAATCCAACAATTTGGAGTCAGTGGGTGACGGGTGGCCTTGCACTCTGAGAGGCCTCGCGCTTTAAAAGTATTTTTGTTTTCCATTGAATTACTTCACAGGTGTGGAGGTGTGTGCAATTTTCCTCACAATGTTTTCCTTCACCGTAAAGCGCCATTATATAGCCTCGCGAAATTGCCCACACCTATCATTTCGACGATTTCTTTCAATCATACCTTGTCTTGATGGAACCTTTTCATAATCAATTACACTATGATTTCTTCGACAGATTATGAAATGTATGAAATTTGCCTGCTTCCTTATTTTATCTTACATGGGCGCTTTTGGCTCTTCAGTGCTTTGAGTGTTTCAATGAGATTGGTCAGGAAATTTGCATCGTGTAGTAAATTTTCGTATTTTCCAGGCCCACCCTACATAAGAGCATTGCCCCCAATAAAAGTACAAAGCGGCGAGTCGGTGAACCTAAGATGTCCTTTTTATGGGTATCCTATAAGGTAAGGTCTCATCCAATACCGGACCTAGGGCAAATTCACACTAACGTGCAAAAATAAATGATCTCTGCATGAAACTTCGAATATTACCAATTGTACTCACAACTGTATGCGCTTTCCCTTACAAAGCCTCCAAACCTATATAGGTACCGGCAGAACTAGCGCTGCCGTGGGGGGTGGTGGCGCGCTGCTGCTGTCTACCCTGGAATTGGCCCAATTTGCACCAAATATCTCATTCTTATCTATAATTTATCTTTAGTAAATCTCCTTGGCCTTACTTTAGATCCAAAACATTTTTTCAGTAAAATCGACTGGGAATTCAAAGGCAAGACGATAAACTCGAACCCATTCCATTCTCGATACAAACGAAACTTTAAGCAAAAACGTAACGCCCCTACCGTCAACATAAACGGCATCTTGACACTCACCGACGTATCTAAAGAAGAAAATGGCGCTGTATTCACCTGCATTGTTACCAGCCCTTCTGGTGAAATGGCAAGGAGAGCTTTCGAGATTCAAGTTATAGAAGCACCAGTGTTGGATGATTTGCTACTAGGGAACAATCTACAGGAAGGACAGATTGTGAATGTGTACTGTAATGTCAGGAGTGGAGATTTGCCGATTCACTTTGAGTGGTTGAAGGATGGGAAGAGGATACCTAGTGGTTTGAAGGTTAGAAAATTTAGGGAATTCAGAGACCACGAAATAAGAATCCAATAAGAATCTATTTCTTATTTATAATCTACTAGAAATCATTTGAAATTATTATAAAGCAAATCGTATTAACTGATATGTTCATAGTTTTAGGTGTATAGCTCTTTGGAAATTAAATTTTGTGATCGATTTCAGGTGGTAGAAAGAAGCTCAGAACTTTTTAGCGCTTTGGTGATCAAGAAGGTGTCTTTAGAGCACTGTGGGGTGTACACGTGTGTAGCATCTAACCACGTCGCCAAAGTCAATAGATCGACGGAACTTTATATTAAAGGTAACAACGAACAACAAAGGTATCAGTCACAACTCACAAAAGTACTTATTTATTTGAAAGCACGTCTTGCACTGTTTCTGTTGTTATTGCTTCATTACATTGGTAACATTTGTCTTCTGCTCAAACGTTTTACTCAGGCGCCCTTATTTCATCTGTAGTTAGCTATATGGTATATTTTCACTAACTTCCTACGTACAAAGTTTACTGATCCTTCCTCTCACCCTTTATCTTACCTTTCATCAAATTTCCAGAAGCCTTAATGTAATTCTAGAAAGAACTGCCCTCATCAACATACAACCTGTTAAAGCTATTTCTAAAAATTAATTCCAGTGGCACCAAAGTGGCTGGAAGAGCCTTCAAACTCGTCGTTACTGCTCGGCAGAAGAGGTGCAGTATCTTGCAGTGCCAGCGGTTACCCACAGCCGCAAGTTCATTGGATGAAGAAAGATGGTAGGTTCAAATTATTTACCTATCGGATTTTGCAACGGTTTTTGGTCTTAATTCAAAGAGTGTCCAATTGACTGCAAGTATAATCTTAACTCTACAAAACGACACAATAATAAAGAATTTCGTAGTAAAATGGATGACGATGGCAAATCTCACTATTCCAGCGCTTTTGGGCACTTGGCAGCCAGTCCTCGAGCTAGCCGGCGGTGGTATCCTCAGCCTGCCTAATGGTACCCTGGTAATAGAGGAGGTGTCGTTGGCAGACGAGGGTTTGTACTCGTGTAACGTCGAAAACGGAGTCGGCCAGCCGCTCAGCAAGACCGTTTGGATGAGTGTTAACAGTAAGTGCATCTTATTCCACCAACTCCTTTTTGCACAGGTCAACCAGAAGAAGTTCGGGTCTTTACTTTTTGTCACCGAACTTAAAATTGGCGTAAAGGGTTTGGTCTCGTATTTTGTTAACCGGGCAGCTGAAGTGTGGGAGCCTCTGTCTGCTTCTGTGATCCCTTAACGCTGCAATATCTATGTATCTATCTTGAAGCTATCTTGAAATCAATGTTTATTTACTGGTCAAGCGTGTTCCATCTTTGACTGTATCTTCTATACATATACATTTTTGCATCTTGAAGAAAAAGCTTCCACTTTGTATACCTACATAAATAATATTCTACCACCTAAGGATCAATTGAAACATGAACTCATTTTCTGTGGTCATTCTTCTTTCAAACATCTGATATTAATTTTCAGAGCCAGTCCACTTCGAGTCATCATCTACCAACGTGACGTCACGGCTCGGACATTCGGTCAACTTGGTCTGCAAGCCACTTGGCGATGAGCCCATCAGGGTCACCTGGACGCATGACGGGAATATCGTTGATTTCAGACATCACAGGCAAGTCATCCTGATTATGGTTTTGTGGGGAGAAAACCTGACTATAAAAGCGGAGACCGTATTTTCTTACTCGTGGATTTGTGCTCCACCTCCACACCACACACAAATCACAAAGACCCAACTATCACCACCACGCTACATGGACGCGTTTTGAACTCAATCAGAGTAGTTAATTACTCATCTCTTTTTTTTTTATTCGACTGGATGGAAAACGAGCAAGTGGGTCTCCTGATGGTAAGAGATCACCACCGCCCATAGACACCTGCAACACCAGGGGGATTGCAGATGCGTTGCCAACCTAGAGGTCTAATATGGGATACCTCAAGTGCCAGTAATTTCATCGGCTGTCTTACTCTCCACGCCGAAACACAACAGTGCAAGCACTGCTGCTTCACGGCAGGATTAGCAAGCAAGATGGTGGTAGCAATCCGGGCGGACCTTGCACAAGGTCCTACCACCTGCAGGATGAACTCTGGTTGAGTTCTAAAAGTGTAGTTGGTGCTGTGACAGTTGGGATTTGTGTGAGACAGTGTGGAGGAGCTACATGAAGATTGAAGACGAATTAGTTACATAGACGTAGCTATCATAATCATACGGTCGCGGGTGAACAAGTTTTTTTCGCACATTCATATACCTTCAGAACGTAACGCCTGATTCAATAAATTAGTTATCCATCAGTTTAATGAATACAACTGATCACAGGGCAAAGCTCACGGAAACAAAGGCAGCGCTAGGTGTAATCAGTACAATAACCCTGCAGTACTCAGAAACAGCGGATGCGGGGTTATATCAGTGCAGAGCCAGCAACCCTTTCGGTGCTGCCAGCTTCAACGTGCATCTCACTATTTTAGGTAAGTTTTTCAAACTGGGAGCTTTTGCTTTCTTCTTCTAGTGTTTTTTTTACAATTCAATTCATTTTATTTCCATAACAATTTAAATTGTACGAGTGTAAAATTAAAAATATTAAAAGTTAGTTTGGCCCACATCTGGCCAGTGTAAGTTTGGCATTGGAAAATAGCGGCAAATTTAAAAAATATATTTCAATTAAAAAAAACCTGTCATAATAACTTTTAACAATAGTAACCCTGTGAATTAATGGAATAAATAAATTTTATACTTGTACAGGTACCTGTCACAGAAACCCTTGTCACTGCAATTTGTTAGAACAATTGGTATGTGATCAAGGATTAAAAATCATATTGTACATATAATACGGGTCATAATTATATAACTATGACGCTCTTTATCCCAGCCCGTATTACGTCCCACTGCTGGGCACAGGCCTTCTCTCAGATGTCGCTGTCGCTCCTAATTACTCCTAATTGTCTGTCGTCCCCACAGAGCCGCCCACCCCTCCGTCGGATCTGCGCGTGGAGTCGGTATCGTCGCGCGGCGCGGCGCTGGCGTGGCGAGACTCGCCGCGTACGCACGCGCAGTACTACGCGCTGCAGCACGTGCCGTCGCTCTACACCATGTGGGACCATGCTGTCACTCTCAATGTTACCAGGTATAAACTTCATCACCATCATATCAGCCGTAGGACGACCACTGTTGGTCATAGCCCCATAGACCCCCACCTAGTTGCGTCGGTTGGAAGCGGCCTGCATCCACCGTGAACCCTTGGCTTTAAACAGGTCATCCATCTATTTCGTTGGTGGACATCCTACGCTGCGCTTGCCGATCCGCGGACTCCATTCGAAAACTTTTCGGCCCCAACGGCCATCTGTTCTCCTTCAAGCTAAGGCGCTAGGCAATGTCGGTGTCCCTCGTTCTTCTACGCATGAGGATATGCGTAGCTCGGAATTTCTGATTCGATCCCGTAGAGAAACCCCGAGCATAGCCCTCATAGCACGCTGAGCAGCTGAGCCTATTTATAAGGCCTATAGTGAAGCACCACATCGCAGACGTATATCCCCCTAAACTTGTTTAAATACATTTATTTAAATACCTTTGTAGCAACTCCTAGCGCCATCTTGTTGTGACACAGAACTAAGTATAGTTAGCACTATCGAAGTTCCTCAACTCTTAGTACTCGGACGCATAAATACAACCATCAAAATACAACTTCCGACGCTTTTCCTTCGGACTTCGGTCCCCAAATGCAGACCGTAGTCTTTACGTCAATAGCGTCATGATTACGACGGGTAAATAGAATAGCGGTCTACCAAAAAAATGTCTAATACCTACGTTAATTTTCCAAAAAATAGTTCGCACCTTCATTCCTCACTACAACATTTGCGCTAACAGTCCTTCAAGCCGGATTACAGGTACACGAAATTTTCCAGAAAAGCATCAGAACTGCGCCAAAGCTTGGAGCTTCAGAACCTTCGGCCGGCGACGGCATACGGCGTCCGGGTGGCGACTGGTAACCAGGTCGGCATCAGCTTGTACACGGCTCCTGTGCATTTCACGACTCATGAGGAAGGTGAGCTTTTCAAAATACAAAGTGTACTTGTAACTTTGTCACTTTAAACTACGTTTCAGGATCTTGAGGATCAGTTTTTAAAAGCGATACCAAAAAAAACCGTTTGCACTTCTCACACTCGTAAATTTCGTATCTGGGCATGTATAAATAAAATAAAGGTAAATCTTCGGCTAAGACCAATAAAATCAGGCCTCAACAGCCACAAATATTTTGTGACTGTTGAAAAGTACGAGTAGCTGTTTGTAGCTGTTGTCAAGCGAAAAGTAGAGTGTAGGTATAACTTGTTTAACAAACATATTTTGCACTAGGCTTAGCTTTTAACCCTCGCCTATTGAGCCATATTTTAGCTGTACAGTCGAGGAAACTGAATTACGTACCAGGGCCGCAGGGTGAGACCTTTTTACTACAAATATCATATTGACATCGCATGCATTTGCCAAAGAAATCGTTACAATTTATAATGAAAAGGTTCCCTATGGTACGTGACTTAGTTTCCTCGACTGTACATTGCTTGCTACTGCGATT
Organism: Choristoneura fumiferana; assembly: GCF_025370935.1. NCBI lineage: Eukaryota > Metazoa > Arthropoda > Insecta > Lepidoptera > Tortricidae > Choristoneura > Choristoneura fumiferana. The sequence goes on from NC_133480.1 coordinate 10,361,901, forward strand.
AACTTTGTTAGAATGTAATGTAGTAGATAGAATGATAAAAATCAAGGTCAACGTCAAGGTCAAGGTTAAAGTCAAGGTCAAGGTCAAAGACAAAGTCAAGTGGCTTTTAAATAACTTTTTTTTCAGCGCCTTCTTCTCCACCCAACAACGTGCAAGTGGAAGCTACTGAGAACCCCGGCGAGCTGCGGGTATCGTGGCTGCCGCCGCTGAAGGACACTCACAACGGGGTCATAGTGGGGTACCACGTCAAAGCTGTCCCACAGGGCGGCTCAGGTCAGTTTTAACGGCTTACATCATAATTTTGACATATGTGCGCAGGAATTACTTTAAGATTTTGAAGAGCAAACATTCTATTACTGTCATCATCATCATCAAATCGTAACAATCCTAAGGCCTTAATTATTTTTCATCACACTTGCTCGTAAACAGTGTCGTAACATGCAGGCTACCTTGGTTGCAACCCCTCAAATAAAACCCTCGACCTTAATGTGCTTGTCATGAAACCCGTGGTCGGTAAAGGAGTCATTGCGCTACTAATTTTCTTGTCATGAAGCCCGCGGTCGTCAATGAGTTTGTTCCTGCATGGCGCGCTGCTGCTCCGTGCGCGCGCTGCACACGCACGCCATGCACATGCTGCGGATTGCCAAGAGCGCAGTCAGCGGTATCGGCAATTTTTGATATAATATTAGTTTTTCTTTTACAAATATACAATTTTACTCGCAAATGTGATGAAAAACATTGTATGTCGCACGGGCGGTACTAGAATTACGAACGTCGTAATGACTTATTTACCGCCCTTAAGACACAATGTACTATAACGCACTCTAACTCACAGTCGTTTTCACCGCTATTGTTTCTGTATAGGATGAAGATAGAAAGAGATGATTAATGTGATCCATGTGATCGCAAGCGCCCACGCGTTTGACAATTTGCCCTCTGTTCGCAGGCCTTGCAACAAGCCAAGTTGATTTAACTTATATTGTATGTTTGTCTGTCACAGTGTCTGACAACAGCGATTCGAGAACGCTAAAGGTCCTACAACAATCCGGTAAACAAGAAGCGCTGCTCAGCGGACTGCTGAAAAACACTAGGTAACGTGGAGGAAACATTGTATGTATGTATGTAGACTTTATTGCACATAAAAAAAAATACAAATACACAGAAAGGAGAGCAAAGGCAAGCTTATCCCTAAAAAGCAACGGAAGTCGGTAGGCAACGGAGAGTGATGGAAGCGTGAGTGAGGAAAGCACGATCTCAAACGCCAAACTTCGAAAGACAGACCCTAAGGTGTTCTAGCCAGCCATATCGAGACTAGACTCTCGTTAGGAAATAAATCATAAGTTCTTTAGTCACCGTCGGCGTCGTTGAAACCGATGTAGAGGACTTTAATAATTATATATCCGTACATCCGTACTTAATTGCAGCCTTCTAGCACAAACAGTCTCTTGACTAAGCTGCGAGCAGACGAACAGATGGGCTGACAGAAGGGGCAGATTGTCCGAAACCTTGTAATTACTTTATTTTAGCACTAGCTTTTGTCCGCGGCTTCGCCCGCGTGGAATTAGGTTATCGCGCGCCGCTCCCGGGAACTGCGCATTTTTCGGGGATAAAAAGTAGCCTATTTCACTATATCTGGCCTATAAACTATCTCTATGCCAAAAATCACATCGATTTGTCGCTCCGTTTCGTCGTGAAAGACGGACAAACATACAAACACACTTTCGCATTTATAATATTAATTGTATGGTATGGATGGGTTACACCCCATCTTAATTATTTATTACTCTGCTAAGCCTTGTCAGTAGGATCGCGTGTAGCTCATTTTGACAACTGTTTATCTGCTTTCTCTGTCTTATTTGCTCATTCTGTCTCAATCAATACCTACAGGTACGCTGTGTCAGTGGCAGGATTCACCAGTGCGGGGTCGGGACCATTTTCAATACCAGTGTTTCAAGATACCAGAGAGGGAGGTAAGTTACAATGAACTGCATCATTGTATTTACTAATAATAGTAATAATAACATAATAATAAATAATTTATACCAGTATTTTTTGAAAATCTAGCTGATGAACTAATTATAAGGAACATGGGCATTTCTCATCTTTGTGCACACAGTCACTTCCATGGATGTCACTACTGTGGATGTATTTTCGTTTTCTATATCCAGAAAGTAGTAATGTTTATGATGGATTCATTAATTGTATATGATACGAGAACTCATCGTAAAATTAACATTGTTTTTTTTTTCAAATCAAAGAATTTTTACATCCGCGGTAGTGTCATCCATGGAAGTGACTGTGTGCACAAAAGTGAGAAATACTTACCCATATTTTTAGGAATCCGGCTTATTAGGTATTATCGGCCTTTATGCTTGAATCCTCAGCCCCCGAGCAAGCCCCGCTGTCACCGGAGTGCGCGGCGGTGTCGCCGACGTCGCTGCGCGTGGGCTGGCAGCCGCTCGCCGCCGGCGCGGCCAGCTCTCTCGTCGGGTACACCGTGCTCTACGCCACAGAAGGTACCGTCATCGACCGACACCGAAAGACGTCCAATAGCACAGCGCATTCCGCCGCCCACTGCTGTTATACGTAAAACCTTTCATAATTGGATACCGCTGATAGACCTACGTTAGTAAATCTTACTGCGTCATTGGCGTCGGTCTTACGAGCAACGTGCCCTGCCCACTGCCATGAGTGTGACAGACAACTCTCCAAACTGTATCAGTAACTTTGGTTCTTCTGCTGATCTCCTCACTTCTGAAGGGGCTATAACTAAAAGGTATTTCCTTTCTCCTAGAAGACATAGCAAGGGTGGGAGGCACCCATAAATTACGTCTCACCAAATTTTCCAAACATTCATTTGACTTAAAATGTTTATGTGTATGGTTACTAAAGGCAAACTATACTGCTCATGGCTCTGAGATTATAGCTATCGGATTGATTTCAAATACAGATCATAATATAGTTTGGATTGGAGGACTTAAAACGTCAAATTAATTGAGAACTGTTGCTCTAAAAATCTCTATATTCGAAATTGAAATTGAAAAAATGAAAATGAAAAATAATTTATTGCATAAAAAGCTTATAAACAATAGTCTACGGCTCTGGATCCTGTGCTAGGAATCCCTGCGTTACAGGATCCAGGTAGGAAATACGAGTAAGACCGATTAATATATGTGTTACATAAACTACTTACTACTACTAAACTTGTTCTCAAGTGATTTCAATGTTGGGATTACAGAAGGAGCATGTACAACCAGACAGCCCTGCACACAGAAATCTACCTACAAGGCTGCTGAAGTTCACGAACTACACGATCAAGGTGGCAGGGTTCTCAAACTACGGCGCAGGGCCATTTTCGTACCCCATCGTTTGTGGTACTTTGCAAGATGGTAAGTAGATAAAACTGGACATTTTTACGCGTCGATTTCAGCAGAAAATCTCTCTGAAGTAGGTTCAAAACCGAAAATGAGTTTGCGAGACCAATTTGCTACGTGGAATGGTTACGTCTAAAACCCTTCTTCACTGGCGCCTCTGAGGCAGAATCATTTCTGTTCCAAATTGCTTACTAAGTTTTGGCTACCTATGTAGTTTTGATTATAGGTTAAGAAAATAAGTAGCTCCTGTATTTTTCTAGTACCCGGTCCTCCAGCCGACATCAAAGTGCTGGTCCTCTCAGGCTCCTCACTCCTGGTCAGCTGGAAGAAGCCCGACCATCCCAACGGAGAACTGCTATATTACACAGTCTACGTCAAACCCACGTCCAGGTTAGTTGGTTGGAGGACAACGGATATATGGGTCTGATCATAAAAGAGACAAGACAAGTGATTACAATTTGAGACAAGACAAGACTATGACAATTTGAAATACATTGCGAGAGTTCCCTGGTCAACCCCAATAACTTGATCTAATAATTCTTAAAAAAACGAATTTTTACTTCTGCTGTCTGCATATTAATATAGTGTTCTTTTTCAACAGTCGGGTTTGACCAGGGAACCCTCGATTGCTAACTTGAGAAGTTCTGTTTTAAATTAGGATTGCCTTATATAGAATAGAGTCATATCAGATATTTATTTTGTGTTAGAATTGGTACTGATTGTACATGAAGGTACCACCCGGCGAATATGGAAATACAAACTCAACTTTTCGCACTGTGCTATCGGCTTCATAAGCCTAATCATTTCAGTAACGGCCCTCCTCAAACCTACCGCATTGAAGACCTGCGGACGTCAGCTGAGGTCAAAGACCTGGTCACCGGCAGGAGCTACGAAGCCTGGGTCACGGCCAGCACCAGGGCCGGCGAGGGAGCGGCGACCAGGCGGGTGTCTCACACGCCTTCGCCGAGAGGTGAGAAGATGGCGTACCATACACAACAAAAAAAGTCTTGGCATACTCGTTATCCCTAGAAAAATTTGATGTTTTGACTCAGTAGTAATTTCTTACATTGAAATGTTCAAAACTGAAAAACTACGGTGTCTGACTGAAGCAAGGATCGTGGGTCCAAATCCCAGCGCTCGCATCCCTTAGTTTTATCATAAGCTTTTTGGTGGAGGAAAATATCGTGAAGTATATACAGGGTAACTCGGGAGACATAAGCAGGATTAACCCTACGGGATTCAGTAAGTTAAAACCCCTGTTCCACCTATTCCTACCAGGCTGTCTGCACTGACATGGATTTTTTTTCCACCTACTAGTAGAGATAGGTGAACCTATTTAGACGCTCTCATTTTAGTGGGAATACGTGGAAATATTATGGCTTTTCAATCTCCAGGGGTTGCCGGGATAGTATCCCTTAAAGATAATTAAGACAGTAGGTATATCTTTCACAGTGGAAGTGATTAAATCCTCAATGTACGATCTTTTGTCTTCCGCCAGTGGTGGCCGGGGTGTGATTATTATACTAACGAGTATTGTTCTGAACGTTTCCAGTGGTGGCCGGGGTGGCGTCCCTGGGAGGTACAGTGTCAGTGGCTGTGGCAGTCGCTGCTGCTGGCGTGCGCATGCGGGGCGCGCCGGCGCCGCGCACCGTCTGGTACCACAACCACAACATCATCACGCACCACCCGCGCTTCACCAGGAACCACGACGACAGTCTGCTCATCAACAGTAAGTCTGATTGATTATACACAGTCTACCTTACAGATATACCTTTGATCTGTCACAAGCACTAACTTCTGGACACTGACACATCTATCAAGATTTAGTGGACATATTGTGATATTTCTATTACTTACTGTTGGCAGCAGTTGTGTTGTAGTTCAATGATTAATCACCCCATCTTCAAATGACAGTCTTCAACCGCCCCTTTCGTATAAAGAAATAACAATGGCACTGAATAATTCACCTAATATTATCTTTAATAAAGTGTTCCATTCCAGACATCGACCAATCCCTAAGCGGCAACTACACCTGCCTCGCAAAAACCTATACCGCTTCAGACTCTGTGAGTATTCGGTGACAGTGCTGCCACTACCAGAAGCGCCGTTGTTGAGGGCAACTCCGCACAAGCACTCCATTCTCGTTGAGTGGGAACAGCCTTACTACTCCGCCAATAGGAGTGGGGGGCAAGATTAGTAAGTTTCGGAAGACTGCAAATAAACGCTATTTTATAAATTTCTTCCGTATTTTATTTCTGACTTCTCATTTCTATTTTTTATACCTTAATTTCTTGCTTC